>NC_034607.1:59329603-59343417 GCF_900095145.1 Mus pahari
GAGCTCCAGTCTCTAGCTTCATATATATAGCAGAAGATGGCCTAGTTGGCCATCATTGGGAAGAGAGGCCCCTTGGACTTGCAAACTTTATATGGCCCAGGACAGGGGAAGGCCAGGGCCAAGAAGTGGGAGTGGGTGGGTAGGGGAGCAGGGCAGGGGGGGGGTATAGGAGATTTTGGGGGATAGCATTTGAAATGTAAATGAAGAAAATATCTAATAAAAAATTGAAGAAAAAAAAGAATAACGAATTCCTGGTTTAGACTGTCAGTTCCTCGTGTAAAATGGCCATTATCCGGTTGAAATTTATAAAGGCAAACAACATCAGCCTCTGCTCAGTTTATTGGCACAGGTAAGTTACCACCTTTCTTTCATGTTCTTTCATCTTTGTTTCTACATTTTAATATTAACTAAACAAAAGCTTATGAATTTAGAATCCTAGCCTTCTACTATTTGTTGCCTGAAGATGTGGCCCCAAGCTACCTTTCTGTGAAGCCTGATCCCTTCATCACAGATGAGTAGGTTGCTTAGCAAACTCTAGACTTATTTCTACAAATCTCAACATCAGATTATTCTCCATCTACTCTTAGCTCCTTCGTTTGTACAACTTTACATTTTTGGAGATCTTTGCAGATCTCTCAGTACCTCCAACACATAACTTTATTTGCTTCGCATCACATCTCTGCCAGATGAAATGACTATAAAGCCTGGAGAATCAGTGTGTACAATCTATATAGTACAGAGATATATCATAATAAGAAGAAAAGTGAAGACAGGTATTGGTATATAGAGAGGATCCAAGAAGCAGTGGGCCCAAGTTCCTGGATATACCTACCCAGTCTAAAAGTCAGGATTTCTAATAAATGTTTAGATGGACTACATCTTAGCACAGGAAAGTTCATCCTGTTTGATCCAAAAGTTTCCTTAAAAGCAATCTAACCTGTCTCCAGGTATAGATCAGAATCCAGAGGTCTAGACACTTCCCCATAAACACAGTCCAAAGCATTATCTCTTTTGATCTGAGCATCCTCCTTCAGTCAACTGTGCCCTTCCAGGATGAATAATTTCCTCTAGAGTCCAGGAAAATAGATGGAGTAAATTCCACTGAATCCCTCTGTAAATGATGTGCAGTATATCTGACTGTCAGGTATTTCCTTTTAAAGGTCACTCTTCCTTGGTGAGAAATTTTCTCTGATGTTCTTGTTAGAAGTAAACTGAGTTGTTTGGAGAACAAGGAGGAAAATGTGATTGTGCACAAATTCATTCTCTCTCTCTCTCTGCCTCTGTCTCTGTCTCTGTCTCTCTCTCTCTCTCTCTCTCTCTCTCTCTCTCTCTCTCTCTCTCTCTNTCTCTCTCTCTCTCTCTCTCTCTCTCTCTCTCTCTCTCTCTCTCTCTCTGTCTGTCTCTCTCTCTCTCTGTCTTGGCAGGGTTTCTTTCAGTTTCTGATATGTTATATGTGTGTGTACAAGCTGGTGTCACCACTTTTAAAATTATGGAAATCATAGCCAAATAAATATGATCAATGATAAACTCGACACTACTTTATGCATCAGGAGTTTGTGTATGCTGTGTGCCTGCTGCATGCAGTTCCTCTGTTTCTTGTCTAGCAAAGGTCACTTTCAATGCTGCTTTTCTAGTCTAAATACCAAGTTTCATATCCCCACTCGGATGCATCTGATCTCCTTCACAGACAGTCATGGAACATCTTGTTCAAAGAGAGTGTGGACAAAAGGAGACAGATCCGGTGTGATAAACTCCAACCCAGTGAACAGTCAGACAAAACTAGTAAGTCTCATAAATACTTAATGGTAAGAAACCATCCTAAGCATCTTCATCTACTGGTTCATTTAGCTCACCTCAGCTTTCAGAGCAAGTTAAGCTTGAGAGACTAGAGAGACATCTGATGGAAATAAAACAAAGAAAAGAAATAATTTTACCTTAAATTATACTTCCTAGAGATGGGCACTAACTAGACATAGCTTCACATTGGCTTTGGGGCCCAAAGGAAACCTAATCTGAAGATTGTTTTGAGGAATCTTAGGCTCCATGCCATCATGGTTTAATGGTTCTAAATCCTGAGAAAGCAAATGGAAGGGGCATGGTTTTCTAGTGATTATTCCTGCAAAACTTTTTTTTTCCAGCAAAGACTTTAGAACACAAATATTTCAGAGCTTCATCATAATATACAACTAAATTGACCTTTTTCGAATGATTCTTTTTTGTAGTGGAAGGTCACTTTAGGATTGATTAGGACATAGTGTTCCTGTTTGATTGCAGGCTGATTTAATTCTGTAAACAAAATGTCTTAAGAATGGGCTTGGCTGTTCTTCAGGCAGATTCTTCTGTCTGAACACAGCCTAAATGGCTGAAAGCAAAAAGCTCTGTAAGTATCAGTTGTATCTGAAAACTTGAAGGCCTGAAGCTACACATCTGTCATTTCTACCACACTAACAGAGAGAATGTGTCAATGTCATCTTCCTTGGCTCAGCTCAGCATCAAACCTTAATAATAACAATGAATAATAATAATTAATAATAATAATTAATAATCCACTTGGTCTAGAAAAAGTAACTGTTACTAACCAGGTTAAAAAAAAAAGCCAGGCATACATATAGTGACGGGCAGAAGTAAGAGGATCCCTGAAGCTCATTGACCACCAGCCTAGCTAAAACATCAATCTGACTGGCAACCTATTTACAACTACTTACAACCTCCTTACAACCTACTTACAACTTACTGGCAGACCCTTACTTAAGTAAATAAGGTAGAATAGAGGAAAACATTAAATATGCTTTTCTGGACTCTGTACCTGTACACACACACACACACACACACACACACACACGCACGCACACACATGCACACAGACACACATTACATTCAGTGTCCATGTCAGTACTAACCAAGTCTGAAATTTAACACCCCGCTTTCTTTAAAAGCAAGTTGAAAAATTAGTCAAGTGTCCATAGTTTGGCCTTTCTGAGAAGCTTGCAGCAACAGCCCTCCACCATCCAACACAGTGCTAGGATGTAGCTCAGTAAAACGCATTCACAAAGCCTTGGGTTGATCCTAAAATCTGCATAAAACTAAGCATGATAAATCACACCAGGGTAATCCCAACACTTAGGGAGCAAAGGTGAAGGAGAAATGGGTCAGAAAGTTCAAAGTCTTCTCAGCTACAAACTGAGTTGAAGGCAGGGCTATACTATATGAAACTCTGTCTTGAAAACAAAAATTGTTCACTCCACTCATTTCTAACATCTGTAGTATCTGCGCCTAGTGTCTATAAACTTAAACAGACCTTGGACAGTGTCTGGTTGAGGCCCTTGCAAAATGTCCCTTACAGGCCTTTTTGTCCTCCAGTTCTTCATGTTTCCACTGTTACATGGTATCTTGCATCCAAACTTCTACTATAATGTTCCCCTCAGCTTTGCAGACTCTCTGGCTGCTCTGCTCTTTAGCCATCATGATTAAAGCAGCATGATTATCATATAACCAAAGGTACAACTTACTGAGCAAGAGCCCTTAATTGCTCTGTCAATTGAAATGACAAAGATAATCCACATAATCTTTCTCCTCAATTAGGTGAACAGAAATTCCCAGGTCTAAGAATTCTCTACAGTGGCTGGCTAGAGAGATAATTTACTAAGAGAGCACTTGCCTAGGATATGTGAGGTCCTAGGCTTCATTCACAGAACTGTAAAATAAATTCTATAATAAAATCTGCCCCAGCAAGCCCACCCTCTAATACAAGAATTATGGAAATATCACTCATTGTGTTTCTTGCCACTGTGGCATTTCAAGTCATTCTTTCTCCTCTTTTGCAACCCTATTTAAAAATACTTTCCCTCATGTGTCTCTGTCATTTTTGCAGTCCAGTGGTAAGAAAAAAAATAACACCCTCCCTATTCAATAAGTAATAACAGAAATGGATGGCTATTCAAGCCTCTGGTACTTTGAGCCATGTTCTCTGTAGCACTTCTAACTTCTAGAAAATTCAGTGTCTAAATTCAGCATAGTATGACAGGGGCTAGCATGTTCTACATAGCATGTTCATTAAACTCAGTATTTGTACACCGCCAATGTAAACATGATATAAGGTGTGCCTGCTCTCAGAGAGCTGTGTGGTATATATGTAATTCACCTACAGCTCAGCTTTATGAACTGTGTTCCTTAGAGACACCAGCAGCTCCGAAGCTAGGTACACAGTCAATAATTACTTTCATTTTTCTCCTTTTATTTACTCTTTAGGAGATTCATTAAGATGAAGGATGACAGCGTTGCTTTGCTAAGCCATTTTGATTGCTTGCCTAATTTATTTATCATGACCTTTGCAACACTTGGCCTCATCTTCACTTTCTAGTCATATGGAACCTTCTTTATTAAAACTGGGTTCTGCATCCTCACTGGCTGATTTCAAAGGGACCTTTTGCTCTACCCCTTATCTAATACACTTGATATATGATAGAAATTTTCTTTTATAAAGATATGTAAGCATGTTATACAGAGTCACTGAGATCCACCATGTGTATTTAAATTTTGTGCTGAATTACTGATAAAACTTTTTAAATGCCTATTTGCTTCTTAGCCTCAAATCCTGCAACAGAGGAGAGAGCTAAGGGCAAATGGTAAAGTGAGCATACACTGCTGCAAAGTGTTGGAGACCACTGTACTGATTTGAAGAGTGCATATCACGATCCAGGCACAGTGCTGGAGACCACTGTGTGCTCCTTGTCATATGAACCTCGAAGCAGTTCAAAGAGTAGATAAAAGTGAGCTTTCCTTCAAGATAAAAAAGCTGTGTCTCCAAAAGAGGAAGCAACTTGCAAGATTGTGTAGTGAGTTTTGGACTTGAGCTTACTGATGCCTTCTCTTAGAGCCCCTGCCCTTGTGTCCTCAACCTTAAGTACCAATGATACACCATACACTAAAAAGGATGAGATGCACTCCTGTGTGAAATAAGCAGAAGTCTGCCTTGCTAACTCTTCTTCCTTCCTTAGCTCTTTCTCACTGGAGACCTCCAGGCACTGCTCTTACACTGTGTACTGGTCATTGGCAGATGAAATATACAGAATATTTGCTCTATTTTGCTATAGCCTTGAACAATAACTCAACTTGTTAAAATAGACTATCCCTGCTCTTAGAAAGACAATGTCAGGAGACTTAGAAGATGAGCCATATGTGAGGAGAAAAATATTTGTACAAGCCACATCTAGAATGGTATATTATCTGAAACATACCCTCCTCCCCAACTCTCCTAAGACTAAACAATAATGAATAATTTAAAATAATTTAACAATAATTTAAAATAGGCAAAAAATGTGAAGAGATGCCCTACCTAGAAAAATATATATGGAAAAAATATATATGCAAAGATGCTCAATATTATGTACAGTCTGAGGAATACAAACTACTATGAAATGCCACCACTCAGCCATGAAAAATCACCCAAGTCCAGAGCAACAACACTACCAATGCAGCTGAGCACACAGAGGAACAGAATCTATTTGTCCACATTCATAGGCTACACAAAACCCACACTGTGGACTCCTGATGATAATGATAGGCAAATGGACTGACTAATTATAACACATGCACCTCCCCATTGAGGAATGTTGATAAAGGTACAGACTGTACATGTGTTGGGGAAATCATTGTGCCTTATTTTTAATCTTGCTATGGACAAAAACCTACTCTAAAATCTACTTTAAGGAATAGGCTCTTTATGCAAAGTCAGCACTGCTGTTACAGGACTAACCAATGGCTCTCTGGTTGGATTTGCCCTGTCACATGAGGGAAGCCATGCCTGGTACTGTAAACCTGCTCTAAAACTCTGTAGGGGAGACAATAGGCTGAGAATGGGGATTGTGTAGTTGTTTCATTAAATCACCACAGTATTAAGCTGCCTTCCAAACATGTATGTTTATACACAGAGAAAAATGCTAATCTCAGCCTTAATCAGAGTTGCCTTTCTAGTAAACAGTGATGAAAAGATTCATGTCTGTACAAGCTACTGGGGAAAGTGATGGGAGAGGGACCATTCCTAAAGAAGATACATACATACATACATACATACATACATACATACATACATACATACATATATGGAGTGAAACTTAGTCTCAAAACCCATAGATAGATAGATAGATAGATAGATAGATAGATAGATAGATAGATAGATAGATAGATATGAAACCATCTTAGTCTGCATTGCAGAAGAAGGACAGAAAGAATGTTAGAGCCAAGATAGGGAGAAGGGAGAAAGACCATTGCAATCTGAGCTGCATGTAGGTGTACTTACATTTAATCTGCATAAGAACAGGCCCCATCAGCAGTCAAGCATGGATGCAGGAAGGGCTAAGGTGACCCTCCCCCTCCCTACAGAACTCTTTGCTCCTGATAGACTCCAGGTGAGGGGGAATCATTGCCTCCAGGTTGTACTCACAGCAACCATACCAAGCCCAAACAGATAGTTAAAACCCAATGATCACACAGACAGCCCTTGTTAAGTTTAATGAGTCACAAAACAAAACTAAATTCCTGATTCTGGGAAAAAAAGACTGGTAGGAACAAGGTGGCATTGATAGCAATGGCAGGGAGATGAGAGTAGGTGTGCAGAAGAGAGAAAATCAGAGAACTATACACATAGATGAAACTGTCAAACAACAAAAATTTCAAAAGGCAAAAAAAAAAATAGACTGTTTGCATGGATTCTAAGGAAATTCTCAATACACAGGCAAGTATAACTTAGATACAACGCACAAAACTTAATTACATATAAAAACTTAAAGACAAAGAAAGGAAGCCTGAAACTTTTGGGAGAAAATATAAAAAGAGATTCTATAACATGTCAAAGAGAAACAAATGCCATAAAATTTTTAGAAACAATACAATATTACTGAAAATTTCAGAAAGCAAGATATGTCATAAACTCATAAGGCAAAAGCAAGAGTTAGCACACACCTAACTTTATCTCATGCACATTTATTTCACACTGAACAGAAGTATGTTGTACTTTCACCCAAAGAGAGCTCTTTATGTGAGGTTTCTTTAGAGAAATTGGATTTTAAATAAATAACTATAGCCTACTTTAAATATAGATACACACTGGATATGCTATGGTATCAATTGATGTTTCAAATATGAGGTCTTATCCCAAACAAGCATAGCAAGCAAGAACATCTTTTCAAATAGAGAACCAATACCAAAAATGACATAGCTTTACATTAAAATCCTAGTGACCTTCTCTGCAATCTGTGTATTAGATCTGGCAACTGGCTCTGCTCACTTTACAACTCTTACAAGGATTATTTTCAGCACCACTGAATCTGATAACTCATAAAAATGAAGTGGCAAAGATATTTGGAATGAAGCCTAGATGCTATGCAGTATATTTCTAGCTCCAACGCTACTGATTCAAAATTGGCAATGTGTTAGATCATCAAAGATGTGTCAGAGTAGTAGAGAAAGTGCAATGTGGTAATCAGCAACAGATAGATGAAAGATAATTAAATACACAGATACATAGAGAGGTGGTACATAAAAGACAGATAACCATACTCACAGATGAATTATTAATTCATTCATTGATAGGTAAGTAGTCAGAAAAATGACAGACAGCTGATAGATAGATAGATAGATAGATAGATAGATAGATAGATAGATAGATAGATAGATAAAAGAAAGAGAGAGTGCTGATTTTTCTTTAAGGTTTGCTTAGTATGAGAGATATTGATATGACTATTTAGTGTTTATATTGGAAAGGAAATTTCAACAAAACAATGTAGCTCCAGAAATGGTTGCAATGAGGCAGCTTGATGAGGTTAGTAGGAATTGTCTCTTAGTATTTTGATATAAAGTAGTTAAATGACATCCTGATCATCAAGTACTATTAAAAAATGATGGTGCCAATGCAGTTAGCTTTTAAGGAATTTTATTGGAAGAATAATATTATCAATGTCCCTAAAAGCTAAACTGTGGCACAGAGTCATACCATTAATGGTATGGAACATGTTAGTAGAGATATACTTTCTGTTCAAAAAGAAAAAAAGGAAACAATTTTTGTTTGTTCTCTGTGATATAGAATGCCATCTGTGACATCAACAGCTTTTTATCTAGTACCAAGAATCAGATGCTAATTGATAGATGTTAAACACCTGTAAGGGTGTAAATGCCACTGGAGTACACTTTAATGATGCTGTGCTGAACGCTATATTCTGAACAAGCTAAAATCAGATTCAAGTGTCATTATCCAACTGTCTCATTACTATCCCTACTCCAACATGACAGTGCTACCAGTGGTTTACTGTGGACAGAACAAGGAATCTCCAGAGACCTCCACTTTCAACCTAGGCCAAGTTCACTAGTCATGAGGACAAGCCCAAAGAGTTTTCCAGTGTTTGTTCCACTCACATATTCTCAAGCAGAAAACATAACAAGGTGAATTTGAGTTTACACTGGGCATCTAGAGGAAAATTATTTTTTTCCTGTTTGCATCAGACACAATCAGAACATTAGCCCGATGAATTTCCCATTGCCTAGAGCATCTGCTTAGTTCCACAGTCTCTGAATGATCTGGTTATTTTCATTTTTCACAGAAAACTATTTTCCTAGTAAATTCTCCTGGATCTCTGTGGGGGAAAGTTAAGAAGGAAGTTCTGATGGGAACATGAGGTATTTCATCAAGGTTGAGAACCAACCTCTCCTGTAAGGACACTGTGCAGGTGAAAGGTTTACTCTGAAAATTTCCTTGATAAAGTTTCTATCAAAGTAAGGTTTGTACACAAAACTCATCAGCTTTTAAAGTAAATATTTCATAGAATCTAAGGGGAAGGTTCATGTCCACAGGATCAGCTAACCACAGAGAAAGATACAGATCAGAACATTCTGGCTACATCTGCTGCATTTCTTAGAAATAGCTGAAAACTTATGTGTTCCTCAAATGCCCAGATGTAGATATCCTGTTCTCCAAAGAAGCACTGCTGGGAGGAAGTAGAAGCTTTAAGAAGTGGTGCCTAATGAGAGCTCTTTAAGTCATTGGAAATGTGACCAAAGATCATCACAGGACTCTGGTTTCTTCCACATCCTGTCTTTCTTCTACCAGGACATGAGATAGGCAATTGTCTGTCGTGCATTCCTGCCAATATATCCTGTCTCCGTGCAGGAGTAAAGCAGCAGGGTCAACTGATCATGGATAGAAACCACAGGGTCACTTAACCAAAAGTAAGTCTTTTTCCTTTGTAACTTGATTACCCAAGGTACTGTTTTTAGTAATGGAAAGAGAACAACAGATAACTGTGCTACCTTATTTAACTACTATTACATAACTGACCTTTGATATCCTAAGGTTCACTAACCAGTTAAAATTGGAGAGTCCATTTCAACTGCCAGAATCCTTCAAATATTATGTCTTCAGAGAAAAAAAAGCAGGAGCACTGGTCTGTAAGGTAGTCCCCAACGCATACATAAGTACCTAAGGAACAGAGTGAGAGTACGGATGGCCAACACATAGAGCTAAATGTATTCATAAGGATTTGTCAGGTTAGCTAGAGCCGTGGTTCTATTTATGTTTCTGATGATTAAATATTTTAATTGGACAGATTTGGACTGTTCTACAGGAATCTTGAAAGTCAGAAAATCTCTGGTATTATATTCTTCCTCATATGCTTTCACACATACTGTAAATGTACCCTCTATAAATGCAAAGACATCTCTAAATCTCTGTGTGACATTTTATTTCTCTATGAAAAAATAATTCTGAAGCCAATATAGCAAAAAAAAAAGTTAAACCTCCCTGTGTTTTTGCATATTTAAAATTGTTATGAACTTCATATCTCCCTTCCCCCCAGCACCCACTTGGAGGGCTTTATTCTCAACTATAAGAGAGTGTCAGTGTTTCTCACATTGCCACCAGGTTCCCATTGTTAAGACTAAAGTAGTGTGGGTGAAAAGTAATGGCTCCCTTCTTTCTGCTGTGATATGCAAGTAAGCACACAAGCATGCACATAAAAGGATCACCGAGAAGAGGGGAATGAAATAGCCCTAACGATACTTCTGACATTTTGTTCTCACACATCTATATTCTCAGCAATGAGAATTATAAAAATCAAAATATTGATCTACTCAGGAAAATGTTAAAGATAGTCCATGTCTTGTCACATCAAATATTCAGCCAAGAGTAAATTCTTTATGTAAAAATAAACAAGTATTATCCATCTTATTACTATGTCAAGTTATATGTGTATGAAAATTGTTTTAAAAACCCTTCATTGTGATTTGTTATCAGCAGAAAAGAAGGAAAGACAAATGAACAGAAACATTTCTTGATGATAACGTCTTAATATTTCTACAATATGTCGAAAAACAACATACTGATGGATTTGAGTCTTCAATACTTGGGTACAGCACACTGAAAATACTAGGTTACTTAAAACTTTTGTCTTATACATGGTTTCCATGGAAAACTGAAAAAGGTTCTATCCATTGGAACCTGTCCCTCAGCACCTTTAAGTAGGCAGTTACTGACAGAGAAACTCACCATACTTTATTTACACCTTTAGTTCCAAAGCCCTGATTCTGACTCTGTCTGGAAGAAGCATCAAGCTATTAAACAGATACACTCTATCCCTGAAGGAGTTGACTTCATTGTCAGTGAATAAGTTTCTCCATGGGGAGAAGCAAAGGTCACAGCAAAAGGATCAAGTTTATAGCTTTAATAGTGATGTAACCAAGACTGAGACCAGTGTTGCTCAGGAGAAAATTAGGGACTAAGAAAGCACCAGGGAGGCCTCCTAAGGGCAGAATGAAAACCAAAAAGTGACCTCAGATACTATCTCTGCTAAGAAAGCAATAAGAATCTGATTTTATTGTTTTTAGGGCTTTTCTTGCTCAAGGAAATTATCGAAAGAAATATAAGGCAATTATCTCTTTACAATTGGTGTCATTTAAAATGTGGGCATGTGTCCACACTATTCCAACCTCTCCACCTAGCCAGATCCTGATCATCCTTCTGCAATGTCTAATTCCATGAGTCTTCCTGAGCCTACACTCAACCCACCTTCCTCAACCCATCAGCTCTAACACAGGTCCCATTTCCAATGGCCTATCCAGACCCAGCCACACATGTCTTGGGAATAAAGCTCTAGGTTTTTGTCATTGTTCATCCTGTCTGCCACCAACCCATAGGCCCCTGTCAACAACTTCCACACAGCCAGATCTATACCCACACTCCAGCCTTGTACCAGAAGACATATTCTGCACACCAGTAAAGAACCTTGTCCAACCCTGTCCATCTAAGTCATTTCCAACTTCCAAGCCAAACCTGCTCACAAATTCCCTCTCTCTTCTGCTCCAACCTGCTCTGTCTGTATCTGACTCAAAACTAACAAAATAAGCTTACACACTGAGATCTCATCACAGAAATATAAATAATATGAAAGATACAGCCATATCTCCCCTTAGAAACCAGCCAGTTCTATTGGAATGTCTGTCAATGAGAATTAACTAGACAAACCCCAGAATACACAATTTTATGTGTTAAAAGAATATTCATAAACTTCATCAAAGAATTCAAGGAGTTTAAAGACACAAAGAAACAGCTCAGTGAAATTAATTAAAGAGAAAGAACATCTGAGAGATACCCAAAAAAATGCAAGTATAAAACTACACATATGTGTGTATACATGCATATATAATATATAATCACATGTGTGTTTATAATATATAAATATATGTATGTATGTACATATATATATATATACATATATATATATATATATATATATATATATATATATATATATATACAGATACAGAAAGAAGCATTAGACAAATAAGAAAAGAAACCCCCCATGGACTGTCATAACTAAACCACTAAGTTTACAAAACAAATAAAAGATACTGTGAGCTGAGAAGAAACACAAGTCAGATATAAGGGGAAACTTATCAGGACAACAGCTGATTTTTCAATGGAAACTGAAAATTTCTCACTGGAAACAGAAGAGATAAAGAGGAAACAATTCTAAACAATGGACCAGATAACCAAGAAGACATTACGATCCTAAACATGTATGCACCAAACTCTGGCCTACCCAATTTCATTTTTTAAAAAGGTAGGGTTAAAAGACATATGTTAATATCAATCTAGTAATTATAGGTAACCTCAATACCCCACTTGCTCCAATAGACAAGTCATCTGGGCAAAAATAAACAGAGAAATATCAGAATTAATTGACTTTATATATCAAATGGACTTAACAGATATCTAGAGAAGACTCCATCCAACCACCAAAGAATACACGGAATAATACATGGGAGCTTCTCTAAAACACACCACACCCTGAAACACAGAACAAATTTTTACAAATTCAAAAAGATTGAAATAACTCCTTATATCCTATCTGACCACAATGCAAGAAAAATTTAAATTGATAGCAAACACATCTCTAGTAAATAGACAAACTCATGAAGATTAAATATCTCATTACCGAATGATGAGTGGATCAAAGAAGAAATCAGGAAAGAAATAAAAACTTTCCTGGAAGTAGGTGAAGACAAAAAACACAACACAAGAAATACCTCTAGTACATATTGGAAGTGGCCCCACAAGGGATATTTATAGCTTTAAGTGCCTACATTAAAGGGGGAAAGGAATGACTTAATAATGCAACTTAAATATGTGGGAAAAAAACCCTAACACAGTTGACTGCAAGAAATAAAAATCAGAGAAACAAAATCAATGAAATAGAAACAAAGAAAACAATACAAATTATCACCAGAACTACAAGCTGGCTCTTTGAGAAGATAAGATTAACAACCCTTGGCCCTGAAGGGGGACCAAAAACAGAATCAGAATTCAACGGGGAAACTTTACAACAGAACCAAAGGAAATTCAGACTGCCATAGAGAATACTTTCAAAACCTGTTCTCTGATACACTGGAAAAACCTAAAAGAAATGGATGGATTTCTAGATCAACATAAACCATCAAAACTAAACAAGGAAGAGGTCATCAACTTAAATAGACTCATAAAAATGAGGAGATTAAAGAAATGAAAAGCTTTCCAACTCAAAAGTCTGCGGACAGATGGATAAACAGCAGAATTCTACCAGATTTTCAAAGATCTACAGACACCCTTTCTTAAAATATTTTATAAAACAATAAGGAGCACTTCTAACTTATTTCTATGAATCCATTCATTCTAATACCAAAGTAAGGTAAAGATAGAGGAGGAGGAGGAGGAGGAGGAGGAGGAGGAGGAGGAAACAACCAGGCCATATCCCTGATAAACAAAGATTTTAAATTTCTCAATAAGATACTTTCAAACATAATACAGACATATATCAATAAAGTCCCTGCAATATGACTGCCCAAACATGAGCAGTCACCTATAACTAGACAGAAAAGTCCATGAGGCTTCAATCCCACACAAAAATCAACAGGCAACTAAGGAAAGCTGACAGAGGGAGAAAGTCTTCCCCTGGAGAAGAACACACCAATTAGTTACCAATACCAAATGTCAGTCATGAAAACATATATGCAAGTAATATCATATAGGCTAAGCAGGTTATATTTAGAAAGACAGATAGATAGAAATAGATATGCATATACATATGTGCATGAAGTAAAATTAGTGAAAAAAGAGGTAATAAATTTGAAAGTAGGGAGAAATATAGGGAACAGCTTCAGTGCAGTAGCTGGATATAAAATTAACTCAAACAAATCAATGGCCTTTCTCTACACAAAGGATAAACAGGTTGAGAAAGAAATTAAGGAAACAACACCCTTCACAATAGTAACAAATAATATAAAATACCTTG
>NC_034607.1:59344497-59354629 GCF_900095145.1 Mus pahari
ATAAAGAACTCAAGAAGATGGACTCCAGAAAACCAAATAACACCATTAAAAAATGGGGCACAGAACTAAACAAAGAATTCTCAACTAAGGAATACTGAATGGCTGAGAAACACCTCAAAAAATGTTCAACATCCTTAATCATCAGGGAAATGCAAATCAAAACAATCTTGAGATTCCACCTCACACCAGTCAGAATAGCTAAGATCAAAAATTCAGGTGACAGCAGATGTTGGAGCAGTTTTGGAGAAAGAGGAACACTCCTCCATTGTTGGTGGGACTGCAAGCTTATAAAACCACTCTGGAAATCAGTCTGGCAGTTCCTCAGAAAATTGGACATAGTACTACCAGAGGATCCAGCAATTCCTCTCCTGGGCATATATCCAGAAGATGTTCCAACTGGTAATAAGAACGCATGTTCCACTATATTCATAGCAGCCTTATTTATAATAGCCAGAAGCTAGAAAGAACCCAGATGTCCCTCAATAGAGGAATGGATACACAAAATGTGGTACATTTACACAGTGGAATACTACTCAGCTATTTAAAACAATGAATTTATGAAATTCCTCGGCAAATGGATGGATCTGGAGGGTATCATCCTGAGTAAGGTAACCCAATCACAAAAGAAGTCACTAGATATTCACTCACTGATAAGTGGATATTAGCCCTGAAACCTAGAATATCCAAGAAACAATCTGTAAAACACATGAAACTCATATCCAAGAAACAATCTGTAAAACACATGAAACTCAAGAAGAAGGAAGACCAAAATGTGGACACTTCGCCCTTTCTTTGAATTGGGAACAAAACCCCTATGGAAGGGGTTACAGAGACAAAGTTTGGAGCTGAGATGAAAAGATGGACCATCCAAAAACTGCCCCACCCAGGTGTCCATCTCATAATCAGCCACCAAACGCAGACACTGTTGCATACACCAGCAAGATTTTGCTGAAAGGACCCTGATATAGCTGTCTCTTGTGAGGCTAAGCCAGTGCCTGACAAACAAAGAAGTGGATCCTCACAGTCAGCTATTGGATGGAACACCGGGCCCCCAAGAGAGGAGCTAGAGAAAGTACCCAAGGAGCTGAGGGGTCTGCAACTCTATAGGTGGAGCAACAATATGAACTAACCAGTACCCCCAGAGTTTGTGTCTCTAGCTGCATATGTAGCAGATGGTCTAGTCTGCCATCATTGGGAAGAGAGGCCCCTTGGTCTTGCAAACTTTATAAGCCCCAGTACAGGGGAACACCAGGGCCAAGAAAGGGGAGTGGGTGGGTAGGGGAGCAGGGGCAGGGCATATAGGGGACTTTGGGGATAGCATTTAAAAATGTAAATGAAGTAAATACCTAATAAAAATTGGGGAAAAAAAAGAAAGGACTTTCTGAATAGGACCCCATTTACCAGAGAATTAAGGCCAACAATTGACAAGTGAGACTTCATAAAACTAAAGTAGCATCTGCACAGTTAAAAGATTGATCCATTGGGTGCAGAAGAAGCCGCAGAATGGAACAGAATCTTTGCCACCATCTAATGAAGTATTAATATCCAAAATATAAAAGAACTAAAAATAATAATAATGAATAATGACACATTCCAAAAAAATGGGCCTGGGATTTGAACAGAGAATATCTCCAAAGACCAAAATAAGAAAAAAAAAAAAAAAAAGACTTAAAAAAATGTCAAAAAAAGTCCATCATTCCTAGCAACTGGGGAAATGCAAATCAAACCTATTCTGAGATTTCATCTTACACCAGTAAAAGTGACAAAGATCAACAAAACATCTGACAAGTGCCAGATGGATGTGGGAAATGGGAGCCCTCATTCACTGTTGGTGGGATTGCAAACAGAGTTCAGCTGCTCTGGGCATATGCCCAAAGGATTCCACATCCTACTCTACAGAAACAGGCTCATTCTCATTCATTGCTGCTAGGAAATGGAAACAACCTAAACTTCTTTCACCCAGTGAATGGATAATGAAAATGTGGTATGGAATACTATTTAGTTGTAAAGAAAAACTAAATCTTGAACTTTGCAAGTAAATGATAGAATTAGAACAGATCAAGTGAGGTAGCTCAGAGGAAGAAAGACAGATGTCACATGTTCTCTCTTAATAGAGGCCCATAGTTCCAAATCTTCAGATATGAGTAAAGGATTGGAATAACTGCAAAAATAAAATACAAAGAGACCATTGTTACGGTGAAGGTTGAAGAAGGATAGAGAGGAATAGACAGGTACCAGTGATCTGATGGGGCAAATGTGGAACACTGGAACACTTTAATTAAGAAGGTGTAAGGGACAGAAGTACAGGAGAGAGGAGGGTAAAATGACAGTAAAGGCATCTGAAAAGTCATAAGGAATCATACTATTAACTATCTTAGCGTACATATATACATAACTGTGTATACATACAAATATATAGTTTAAATGAAAATTTCTAACCTGGACTAACAATGTCCTTTCCAAGAGCTAAAGACTAACAAAAACCCTAACACCAAGCAGGAGAGCCCTCTTTTGAGTTTTTGATCATGGTTTTTTCAAGAGATTCCCAAAACATTATAGGCTTTTGCTATTATCCTTGATTTCCACCCTGTCCCCAGAGATGGAAGCTAATTTTCTGTTGCTAAAGACACCATGACCTTCAGAAACAGTGTACAAAGATCCCTGAGCTAGAACTGACCAGAAGGCCTTCTCCATGAAGACTGGCACCAAAAGGTGCCAGGAAATCTTCCAAAGGAAAAAAGCAACAACAGTCCTACCCAGGTGTAATGCCTATGAACCACAGCAATGACCAATGTGGCTCAATAACCCTCAGGTTGCAGTAGTGACACTCTCTAATTGTGCTTAAGGCCTGTGCAACCAGAGAAGAATTGTACACAGTACTTGAAATCTAGCCAACCAGGGTGAGCAAAGTTGCAAAGTCATGTATCTTGGAGGAGAACCTACAACTGCCACTTACTAAACCAGATATATATTTAATATTTATACCTCATCAAGGAATGACCATTACAAAAAAAGCACAACTAATCTAACTAAACTAAAGCATAACTATTGTTGTGTTTTATAAGGAAGATGGGAGTGTGTTTTATAGAGAGGCATCCCTCCCCCAAAGTACCAGTCTAGTATAGAATAGGGTTTATTTGGGGCCATGGGAAGGAAAGTTGAAAAGGGTGTAGAGGCAGAGAAAGAGAGGGGACAGAGGAGGACAGAGAGAGCATGAGAGAAAGAGAAGAGGAGAGGAGAGAGCGGGAGCAGGGAGGAAAGAAAAGGAGAAAGGGATCAGAAAGGTTGAGAGAGAAAAGGGGCAGGGAGTGAGGAGGGGCCAAACAGTCCCTTTTATAGCAAGCCAGGCCTACCTGGCTGTTGCTAGGTAACTGTTGGGCAGAATATAGAAGGAATGCTAACAAAGGTGGAGCTGGTTCCCAAAGGATACACCTACAATCTAACACCAATACCTAAGAGTCCAGAATCATTGTGGAAGAGAGAACCAAAAGATCGTAGGATGGGGGTGGGGGGGTGCAATAAGATGGTAACTCCAAGGCATGTCAAAAGCTACACCCATTAAAATCTTACCAACATGAGTACCTAAACATATCTGAATAATAACAACTGTAGACATGCTCCTCCTAATGGTGCCACCTCCCATGGGCCAAGCATTCAAATATAAGTCTACTACAGCAGACACTCCTATTCAAACTACCACAGAAGGTACCCCTACTTCCATCATCCTAGGTTAGGCTTCTCTTGACCCCCCTAACCCTAACCCCCCTAACCCTGCCCCTGTTACTTCATAGTCAGCATCTCCTGGTATATTTAGCCACAACTCTGTGAATTTGACAAGAATGACCTGACTGCGCTTTTATTTCTACTAGGACTTATAAATGTAAATGAATGACCAAAGGAATGAATGAAACAATGGCAAGAATCTTTGGCACTGAAATGATATGACATCAAACTTCATAAAGTAAAAATCTTTAAAAGTGGAAGTAGAAATGACAGTTATTCAATCATGAGATATTTTAACACACCACTATCAATCTATGACAGCCCAATTCAATAAAGAAAAAAGGAGGGCATAGAAGAATTGAACCATACAACAAAATTACATTAATATATATGAACTCTGTAACCCAGCAAAGGAAAATGCTTCTATAAATCAAATGTTCACAAACACAGATCATGACTGGACTACAAAGAAGACTTCAGCATACAGCTCAAAACACAATTTATACAGAATGAGTTCCTGAAAGAAACCCACAAGTAAAAAGGAGAAGCAAAAGGGGCAAAACTTTGAAAGCAGCCAGGCCATTTTAGGAATTAAATGCTATTGTTTCCTATGTAATTTAAAATGCTACATCACAAGAACAAGTCAATGCAATGGCATAAGAAATAACAAAAGCAAACTGACATATATACAAATGAACACAAATTTTAAAGTTAGTATGAAATTCTCAAGGAATTCATAAAGTTTCAGGCTATATAAATCAAAACAAAATTAAAAGGCAAACAATAACTTAATAAAAATGCTTTTCAAAAATGCAAAAAAAAAATTATGTCCATCCTTAAAAGCAAAGCACTCACAGAGACTTCTGAAAAAAAAAAAGATGTTAACAGTACATTTTTATTAGATTTATTCATTTTAGTAGGATTGGGAGTGGTCACATATTCCATGACACACACATGAACACAGAAGGTAACTGCAGAAATTTGAACTCTCTACCATGTCGGTACTAGGGATTGAACTCAGACTTGGCAGCAAGTACCTTTACCCACTAAACCATATTGCTGGCTCCTAATATTCCAACTTTAATGATAAATAATGAAAAACTAGAAAGGGGTTATTAAATATTTAAATTTTTAACCTCACTAAGAAAAATTGCAATGTAAACTGGAATACAATTTTATCTACTAAATTAAAAGTTCTTAGTTTTCAGACCAAAGGCACAGAGTGCCGATATTTTTTTTTTATTACTTTCTATATTTACATTTCAAATGTTATCCCCTTTCCTCGTTTCCCCTGTGAAAACCCCTCATCCCATGCCCCCTTCCTCTGCTTAATAACCTACCCACTCCTGCTTCCCTGTCCTGGCATTTCCCTACACTGGGGCATCAAGCCTTCATAGGACCAAGGGTCTCTCCTCTCTCCTCTCACTGATATCCCACAAGGCCATCCTCTGCTACATATTAGGCTGAACTACACAATAGATGAATATTGGCACATGATATGTCTTAGTTAAGATCTTATTGCTGTGAAGAGACACAATAACCAAGGCAACACTTTTTTTTTTTTTTTTTTTTTTTGAGACAGGGTTTCTCTGTGTAGCCCTGGCTGCCCTGGAACTCACTCTGTAGACCAGGCTGGCCTCAAACTCAGAGATCTGCCTGCCTTTACCTTCCAAGTGCTGGGATTAAAGGCATGTGCCACCACTGCAAGTCAACTCTTAAAAAGAAAAACACTTTAAATGGGGCTGGTTTATAGTTTCAGAGGTTCAGTCCATTACCATCATGGTAGGAAGCAAGGCAGCTTCTAGGTAAACAGTGCTAAAGGACCCAAGAGTTCTACATCTTGATCCACAGACAAGCAGAAGAGGACTGGATCCCACACTAGGCATAGCCTAGACATAGGAGACCTCAAAGCCTGCCTCCGCAGTGACACACTTCCTCCCACAATGTCACACCTCCTAATAGTGCCACTCTCCATGAGCCAAGCATGCAAACACATGAGTCTATTGGGGGTGGGGGTGGGGGTGGGGGACATATCTATTCAAAGCACCACATTTTGCTAGGTAAAAACAACAAAACACAGGAGGCTACATAGTGTATGGTTCCACCTATGTGAAATCCATAGAATAGCCACACATGTAACTTACTAGTAATAGGAAGCCAGAGGCAGGTGCAAAATGTAGGGATTGGCGGTTTCTTTGGGATGGCAACAAAAACTTTCTGGGACTGGGTAGTGGCAATAGTTGTGCAAACTTGTAAATATGCTAAAATAAAAAAAAAATCAACTAAGGTGAATTTTTCCAAATGTATTGTACTGGCTGGTTTTGTGTGTCAACTTGACACAGGCTGGAGTTATCACAGAGAAAGGAGCTTCAATTGGGGAAATGCCTCCACGAGATCCAGCTGTAAGGCATTTTCTCAATTAGTGATCAAGGTGGGAGGTCCCCTTGAGATGGTTGTACCATCTCTGGGCTGGTAATCTTGGGTTCAAGAGAGCAGGCTGAGCAAGCCAGGGGAAGCAATCCAGTAAAGAACATCCCTCCATGGCCTCTGCATCAGCTCCTGCTTTTTGACCTGCTTGAGTTCCAGTCCTGACTTCCTTAGTGATGAACAGCAGTATGGAAGTGTAAGCTGAGTAAACCCTTTCCTCCCCAACTGCTTCTTGGTCATGATGTTTGTGCAGGAATAAAAACCCTGACTAAGACATGTATATTTTACATATATATGTAAATATATATATATTCATATCTATGTATACATGTAATGTATTGGTATATATATTAATATAGATTTTTATATATATCATAATTAATATATATGTATATAGGTGTACTTTAGTTTTATTGTTGACTTATATTTTCTCCTTTGTTTCTGCAATGCTTGTTTTCAGAGCTAATGAGGTTACAGTGAAACTCCACTCTAGCAGTATAAAAGCAAAGCTAATTAGATACATATTATAGAAAACAATTTAGAGTGATTGAAGAAGTGGCTCAAAGCACTTGCTCCTTTCTGAAAACCTATGTTTGGTTCCTAGCACTGTCCTCTAACAGATCACCACTGCCTATAAATCCAGCTCCAGGGAATCTGATGCTCTCTGCTGGACACCTCAGAGACACATGAGCAGACACACACATGTGCATAAATAAAAAATAAGTGTTTTTTATTTTAAAACAAATAAAAAAAGAAAACAATTTAGAAACCTTCACAAGTGGGCTTACAAAGGTTGACATTTTTTACCCAGAATACCACATTACTACTGTAATATGCTGTAATCCTAGCACTTGGGAGGCAAAGAAAAGATCTGGAGTTCAAGACCAAGGCAAGTCTGGGCTACAAGTCTGGAGTGGGGAAATTCTAATCCTAGCCTCAGGGTTATGCATAAAATATTATTTCATGGCATTCATGATAGGAAATAAAAACCTCTTTAGTGTCTAACAATAAAATGACAAACTTTAGTATATCTACCTGTCTTAGTTAGAGAAGAACTAAGTTATGAAAAGACATCATAGCCAAGGCAACTCTTATAAGGGACAACATTTAATTGGGTCTAGCTTACAGATTCAGAGGGTTAGTCCATTATCATCATGGCAGGAACCATGGCAGCGTGCAGGCAGACTTGATGCTGGAGGAGCAAAGAGATCTACAGCTTGATTCAAAAGCAATCAGGAGAGACTGGCTCCTGCAGGTAGCCAAGAGGAGAGTCTCTTCCTCACTGGACACCCACCCTCATTGTGACACACTTCCTCCAACAAGGAAACATCTCCTAATAGTACCATTTCCCATAGGCTGAACATATTCAAACTACCACACTACCTAATGAAATATTCTAAAGCCACTGAATTTACATTTAGAGAGATTTTGAGAGCCTGAGAGAACTTGTAACTAATATTATGTCCAGTTGCTAGGTAGCATGTTGCCCACAAAATGCAACATCTTAAGGCAACCATGGTTCACTCTCTATATTTCTGCAGGTCCACTGTGACTATCCAGAGCTTCTTGTGCTTTTTGACAAAGATTTTAGAACAAGTGAAATGTTCTCATATAAAATCACATGCATTTTTATATTTCTATGAGTTAAAAAAAAAACTATGGTTCTCATTCAAAAACTATGGGGATTTGTTTCAGGAACCCTTCCCATAAAAAAGTTTGTAGATGCTCAATTCTCTCCTGGAGGGAGTCTGTGTCCTTGACTCCTCAACACTTCACCTCCAACCCCCAAGGGCAGGTAGGGCTGGGCATCGAGTAGTCCAGGGCATAGGCAGCACAATTCCACAAGAGGATCACATGCCCTGTCCTCCCATTGATGTCCAACTAGGCCATGCTCTGCTTCATATGCAGCTGGAGCCATGAGTCCAATCCTATGTGCTCTTTGGTTGGTGATCTAGTCCCTGGGAGCTCTGGGGGTATAGTTCATATTGTTGTTCCTCCTATGGGGCTGCAAACTGCTTCAGCTCCTTAGGCTCTTTCTCTAGCTCCTTCATTGGTGATCCTATGCTCAGTCCAATGGATGGCTGTGAGCATTCACCTCTGTATTTGTAAGGCACTGGCAGAGTCTCTCAGGAGACAGCTATATCAGGCTCCTGTCACCAAGCACTTGTTGGCATCCACAACAGTGTCTGGATTTGGTGATTATAAATGGGTGAATCAGTCTCTAGATGGTCATTTCTTCAGTCTCTACTCCATACTTTGTCTCTGTGACTCCTTCCATGGGTGTTTTGTTCCCCTCTTCTAAGGTGGATAGAAGTATCCATACTATGGTCTTCCTTGATTTTCATGTGGTTTGTGAATTGTATTTTGGGTATTTCGAGGTTCTGAGCTAATATCAACTTATTAGTGAGTGCATATCATGTGAGTTCTTTTGTGATTGGGTTACCTCACTAAGGATGATATACTCCAGATACATCCATTTGCCTACAAATTTCATAAATTCATTGTTTTTTAATAGCTGAGTAATACTCCATTGTGTAAATGTACCACATTTTCTGTATCCATTCCTCTATTGAGGGACATCTGGGTTCTTTCTAGCTTCTGGCTATTAGAAATGAGGCTGTGATGGACATAGTAGAGCATGTATCCTTATTAAATGTTGGAGCATCTTCTGAGTATATTCCCAGGAGTGGTATTAGTGTGTCCTCAGCTAGTATTATGTCCAATTTACTGAGGAACTCCAAACTGATTTCCAGAGTAGTTATACCAGCTTGCAATACCACCAGCAATGGAGGAGTGTTCCTCTTTCTCCAAAACTGCTCCAACATCTGCTGCCACCTGAGTTTTTTATCTTAGCCATTGTGACTGGTGTGAGGTAAAATCTCAATGTTGTTTAGATTTGCATTTCCCTGATGACTAAGGATGTTGAACATTTTTTTAGGTGCTTCTCAGCCATTTGGTATTCCTCAGTTGAGAATTCTTTGTTTAGCTCTGTACCTGATTTTTTAATGGGCAATTTGTTTCTCTGAAGTCTAACTACGTGAGTTCTTTGTAATCTTGAGTAATTGGATATTAGCCCTCTATTAGATGGAGGATTGGTGAAGATCTTTTTCCAATCTGTTGGTGGCCTTTTTGTCTTTTGTACAGAGTCCTTTGCCTTACAGAAGCTTTGCAATTTTATGAGGTCCCATTTGTTGATTCTTGATCTTACAGCACAAGCCATTGGTGTTCTGTTCAGGATTTTTTCCCCTGTGCCCATATGTTCAAGACTCTTCCCCACTTACTCCTTGCTAAGTTTCAGTGTCTCTGGTTTTATGTGGCGGTCCTTGATCCATTTGGACTTGAACTTTGTACAAGGAGATGAGAATGGATCGATTTGCAGTGTTCTACATGCTAACCACCAGTTGAGCCTGCACCATTTGTTGAAAATGCTGTCTTTTTTCCACTGGATGGATTTACCTCCTTTGTCAAAGATCAACTGACTATAGGTGTGTGGGTTCATTTCTGGATCTTCAATTCTATTCCATTGATCTACCTGCCTGTCACTGTACCAATACCATGCAGTTTTTATCCCAATTTCTCTGTAATACAGCTTGGAGTCAGGGATGGTGATGCCCCCAGAGGTTCCTTTACGTTGAGAATAGTTTTCACTATCCTGAGTTTTTTTGTTATTCCAGATGAATTTGGAAATTGCTCTTTATAAATCTATGAAGAATTGAGTTGAAATTTTGATGGGGATTGCATTGAGTAGGTACATAACTTTTGGCAAGATGGCCATTTTTACTGTATTAATCCTGCCAATCAATAAGTATTGGAGATCTTTCCATCTTCTGAGATCTTTGATATCTTTCTTCAGAGACTTGAAGTTCTTATCATACAGGTCTTTCACTTGCTAGATAGATTCACACCAAGATATTTTATATTATTTGTGACTATTTTGAAGGGTGTTGTTTCCCTAAATTCTTTCTCAGCCTCTATATCCTTT
>NC_034607.1:59355716-59368311 GCF_900095145.1 Mus pahari
CAGCCCTAAGTTTTATTATTTCCTGCCATCTACTCCTCTTGGGTGAATTTGCTTCCTTTTGTTCTACAACTTTTATGTGTGTTGTCAGGCTGCTCATGTATGCTCTCTCCCGTTTCTTTTTGGAGGTACTCAAAGCTATGAGTTTTCCTCTTAGGACTGCTTTCATTGTGTCCCATAAGTTTGGGTGTGTTGTGGCTTCATCTTCATTAAACTCTAGAAAGTCTTTAATTTCTTTCTTGACTTCTTCCTTGACCAAGTTATCATTGAGTAGAGTGTTGTTCAGCTTCCAAGTATATGTGGGCTTTCTATTATTTATGTTGTTTTTTAAGATCAGCCTTAGTCTGTGGCGATTTGATAGGATGCATGGAATTATTTCAGTCTTCATGTATCTGTTGAGGCCTGTTTTGTGACCAATTATATGGTCAATTTTGGAGAAGGTACCATGAAGTGCTGAGAAAAAGGTATATCCTCTTGTTTTAGGATAAAATGTTCTACAGACATCTGTTAAATCCATTTGTTTCATAACTCTGTTAGTTTCACTGTGTTTCTGTTCTGTTTCTGTTTCCATGATCTGTCCATTGATGAGAGTAGGGTGCTGAAGTCTCCCGCTATTATTGTGTGCAGTGCTATGTGTGTTTTGAGCTTTATTAAAGTTTCTTTAATGAATGTGGATGCCCTGGCATTTGGAGCACAGATGTTCAGAATTGAGAATTCACCTTGGTAAACTTTACCTTTGATGTGTATGAAGTGACCCTCCTTATCTTTTTTTTTTTTTTTATAACTTTAGGTTGAAAGTTGATTGTATTTGATATTAGAATGGATACTTCAGCTTGTTTCTTGGGACTATTTGCTTGGAAAATTGTTTTCCAGCCTTTTACTCTGAGGTGGTGTCTGTCTTTGTCACTGAGGTGAGTTTCCTGTATGCAGCAAAATGCTGGGTCCTGTTTATATGACCAATCTGTTAGTCTCTGTCTTTTTATTGGGGAATTAAGTCCATTGATATTAAGAGATATTAAGGAAAAGTCATTGTTGTTTACTGTTATTTTTGTTGCTAGAGTTGAAATTCTGTTTGTGTGGCTATCTTCTTTTTGATTTGTTAAAAGATTACTTTCTTGCTTTTCTAGAGCATAGTTTCCTTCCTTGTGTTGGAGTTTTTCCTTTATTACCCTTTGAAGTGCTGGATTTGTGGAAAGATATTGTACAAATTTGGTTTTGTCATGGAATACCTTGACTCCTCCATCTATCGTAATGAGAGTTTTGCTGGGTATAGTAGCTTGGGCTGGAATTTGTGTTCTCTTAGGGTCTGATGACATCTGTCCAGGATCTTCTGGCTTTCATAGCCTCTGGAGAAGAGTCTTATGTAATTCTGATAAGTCTACCTTTATATGTTATTTAACCTTTTTCCTTTAATGCTTTTAATATTCTTTCTTATTTTTTTGCATTTGGTGTTTTAATTATTATGTGACAGGAGGAATATCTTTTCTGGTCCAAACTATTTGGAGTTCTGTAGGCTTCTTGTATATTCATGAGCATCTCTTTCTTTAGGATAGGGGAAGTTTTCTTCTGTAATTTTGTTGAAGATATTTACTGGCCTTTTAAGTTGGAAATCTTCCTTCTTGTCTATACTTATTATCCTTAGGTTTGGTCTTCTCATTGTGTCCTGGATTTCCTGGATGTTTTGGGTCAGGATCTTTTTGCATTTCACATTTTCTTTGGTTGTTCTGTCAATGTTTTCTATGGTATCTTCTGTACCTGAAAGTCTCTCTTCTATCTCTTGTATTCTGTTGGTGATGCTTGCATCTATGGCTCCTGACTTCTTTCCTAGGTTTTCTATCTCCAGAGTTGTCTCCCTTTATGATTTCTTTATTGTTTCTACTTTCATTTTCAGATTCTGGGTAGTTTTGTTCAATTCTTTCACCTGCTTGGATGTGTTCTCCTGTAATTCTTTAAGGGAGTTATTTATGTCCTTCTTATAGTGCTCCATCATCATCATGAGAAGTGACTTTAGATCCATATCTTGCTTTTCTGTTGTGATGGTGTATCCAGGACTTGCTATGGTGGGAGAGTTGGGTACTGATGATGCCAAGTAACCTTGGTTTCTGTTGCTTCTGTTCTTATGCTTGCCTCCTGCCATCTGATTATCTCAAGTGCTCCCTTCCCTCAATGTATCTGATTAGACCCTGTCCTTCCTGTAATCACAGTTGTGTCAGAACTCCTCAGAGTCCAGCGTTCTCTGTGATCCTGTGATTCCTGAGTCCTGTGATCTTGATATTCTGGGTGTGTCAGCATTCTTGGCAGTCAAACTTCCTCTGAGACCTTGAGATCCTGGTGTGACCAAGCTCTGGGATCTTGGGATCCTATGATCCTGGGCGTGTTAAAGTGCCTGGAAGTGGTACCTCCTCTGGGGACTTTGGGGCTGTCTGCTGAGTTTGAAACCAAGGTAGACCAGTGCAGACTGGAAGGAAACCAAGCCACTGGTCAGGCAGGGCTCCTGTGTCCCTTCTGCTGGCCCCAGGCATTCCTGGTTGTGTTGGAACAGATGTTGTGTTCCACTTACCAGTGATCCTAAGATCCTGGGCATGTTAGGGCACCTGGTGAGTGGAGAGTCCTCTGGCAACTGTGGGACTGTCCACCAATTTCGAGGCCAAGGTTGCTTTTGCCTTTTCTTATTGTACTGTGCTTTGTTGTGTTTGACTGTCTTAGGAGGCCTGCTCATTTCAGAAGGAAGACTGAATAGAGGGAGAGTAGATCTGGGGAGAAGGAAGGAAGAGGGGATATGGGAGGAGTAGAGGGAGGAGAAACTGTGGTCTGAAAGTATTGGATGAGAAAAGAATCTATTTTCAAGAAGTAGGAGGAGGTGGTGGTGAAAAGAGGTAACATTTGTGTCTTTTGTATACAAATCTCAGCCACAATAAAATAGATACAACAGAAGCCAAGAGGCAGAGACTAAAACTCAAAACTTTAAACTATTCAATATGTCAAAACCTAAAAGTAATATAGATATACTCATAAATGATACAATGACACTTTTATTTCAATGATTTTATAAGGCAGAAAAAAAAGGACTTTTTTTTTTTTTACAAAGCCACTACACTATTTCAACACGACATAATAAATTAATTTTTCATGGTTCTGATGGTTCCTTCAGATAATACAGAAACATGAAGGGAGAAAACATATGTACTCCTATTATACAAGCCTTTCACTAGAAATTATTGTCAAGGACCCAAAGCTGCTGGTAAAGGACTTTCCTCCATACTGTCAATAGAGCCTAGCTCTTACGTGTGACTCCTATTAGGACATAACATATAGTATAAAATCATATTTCCAGAAGACTTGGGAATAGTCTTTGTTTGTACTGAAAGCCATATATTTGACAAATGAAAACTTTCTCTCAAAAGTGATTCCACAGTACAACACAATTTAGGAAGAAGAAATAACAGGAAAGTATATAGAGACAGAAGTGAGCTACTTTCAGATGTGCACCTGTTGGCTCTCAGAATCTCCCAATTCTGGCCTTCTGTTGATGCAGGCACTGAGTAGCTCCCACATCCATTCTGTAGATGAATTTTTAGCCACCTTTCTCAAAATGTTCACAGGTTGGAGTGGGGGGAGGCTCTAACAAGTAACAATACATGCTACACAGAATATATTTAGCATGTGAAGTCATTTCAGAGCCAGGAAAACAAGCCCTTCTTTTTGGTCAAATAGACCAATTAGGTTACAGGCGCTGTCTGGAATCTCTGCGAGCATGAACGATATTTTGTTGTTTTTCTGTGAAAGTATTCCAGACTCAGTTGTGCTGGTTCAGTATCTATTACTTATTTCCAAGAACTAAGAAGAGCTCTGTGAGCTCTAATGAGACCTCAGGAGAGTATTCTGAAATGCCTCTAATCCTTCCTCATATTTTATCATTGCTCATATGCAGTCCTGTCACCATCATTAAGCTTCAAAGCTTTTTATAATAATTATTTTCATTGCCCATGGATTCTGAGTTCATTATAGTAAAAGATTAATTTGTTTTGTTTGTTTGCTTGCTTGCCTGCCTTGCGAATTTATCTTAAACTTCAAAATTTTTTTGTTGTTGTTTTACACTGAATTGTTGACTTATCCTTTCAAGCCCAGTTTTTTGATTGACTTACTATAGTAAGACAATGAAAGAAATTTAGGATGTGTTGGGTTATATTTTGCTTAATGGTTAGTTTAGTTCTGAAACTGGAACTAAAATTTAAAACTTCATGATATTTTTTTTTCAACACTGGGAATTGAACCCAGGCCTCCTGCATGCTAGGCAAGTTCTTGACCACTAAAGCCATACCACCTTATCAGTGACACATTTAAACAAGCTCATTGATAAGTACCTCCAGGCTCCATGCAGGACCAAGATTCAGGGTCCTTCTAAAATAAAACCTAATCCACCATTTCCCAGGTACCCTATGTTCTTAAAACCAAGCAAAACCTGTGGGCTAATCAAGACCCCGGGGTCGGACAACCTCAGAAGCAACATGTTTGTAGTGTGACAAGGTACCTGGAAGAGAAGCCAGCCTCAAACAAGTGTCTACAAGAAGACCTTGTATTCAGTATAACCTTGCTGTATTTCTGTCTTCATCCCTGTTTCTTTTCCTTCTCTTAAAAATGCACACATGATCTTCCCTTCCCCAAATCTCAAATTTTGTGAGCCCAAACCATCTTCGAATAAGAACATCTCATTCTAAAACCCAAGAGGTAATGTAGCTCCTATTATCCACATGTGAAATTGGAGGTTATATAAGGTTCTTTGTTTACAGGAGCTGCTGTTGCACCCAGGATACTATCTTTCCTGTTACTCCACTACTAAATTAAGAACACTCTCAAAAACAAGTTCATCTTACTGTTACCAAAACTGAGGATGGAAAGCAATTGCCACTTCCTGTAATGATCATACTGTCTGCTACACGAGTTTTATTATGCAGTCTTGTGTGAGTTTTCTCTCTTTTATATTTAAACACAAATCATTGTGTCTCCACAGAAGACACATTTCCTCCACTTCAGGCAGCGATGGAGAAAGTCCCACTTGGAAGGCAGCTTTGGAAGATGTTCTTGCTTAATAAAATGTAATCTTCATTTGCATATGATTAATAGCACCCATACTTGTAAGTATATGCAACTACCTCTCTCAACTTAAGGTACAAGAGTTAGACAAGGTTGTAAGTGCAGACAGGTGTTTTGAAAGTATAAAAATCTCTTTAGTAAGCTGTATCAAAGTTTACATTTTTAGCTAAAATCATTCTATAAAAAGTTATGTACTACTATTGCATCCTTCTCTCCACCAAAATCAGCTGACTAGTTTTTTTTTGTTTGTTTTTTTTTTTTTTTTTTTTTGGTTTTTCGAGACAGGGTTTCTCTGTATAGCTCTGGCTGTCCTGGTACTCACTTGGTAGACCAGGCTGGCCTCGAACTCAGAAATCCGCCTGCCTCTGCCTCCCGAGTGCTGGGATTAAAGGCCTGCGCCACCAGGCCCGGCTAAGCTGACTAGTTCTTAAATAGTAAGGTTTATATTTTAATCTTCCAACTCTGTTTTGAGATAGGAGCTCTCCCAAAGTGGGGAGGCTTTCCCACAAATCAGCCCATCCAAGAGGACTTGCCTTTAATCCTTTCTGTTCTGGTGCTTTCCTATTAAGAAGGTATCATTGGTCTTAATCCTACCACAAACCAGTGAGAGTTCTCATTATTTTCACACAAAAAAATTTACAGCTTATGCTTCACCAAATCAGAATACCAAGCATTTTTAATAATCTCAATAGAAAATCATCTGAGATATTAATAACCAGGCCCTGACGTAAAGCAACCTAGCAGAGGGTATATAAAGCATTGGGGGTAAAGGAGACATTTGCTATCTTTTACCTACACTCAAATTTTAGCTCTAGTTCATTTTAAATAGTTTCACTTCATTGTTTTGGATAAAGCAAACATAGAACTATGAATATACTTCAAACCATGCTTTTATTGCTTAACACTTTAATATTTTATAATTTCAAGACCATTTTACTGTTGAGTAACATTTCTTTGAACAATACTGTATGAAGCAAAGCATTTATCTAAACATAAATTCAGTGGAGACTTAACTATCCAAGTCACAGTTCCTATGTAACAGGGCATCCTTTAAAGTCAGGGATCTGACTGTGGATCCACCCACTGTCCTACTCAGACTTGCTCTTTCTTTCAGTCCTTTCTCCTTCCTGACATTTCAAGTTCAAAGAGGGGAAACCCAGATGATAATTATCTCAAATCAGAGCCACAGCTACTTATTCACGCAAAGGTGAATGCTTCCAGTTTCAATAAACCCTCAAAAATCACATCTGAGAGAGTGAATAATCAAACCCAGTCATAGCTAGCACTGGATGCAATGAGTAATTCAATCGTAGCCAGTACCAGATGCTATGTGTGACTCTTTCCCCATCCTGCTTCTTCCCAACTGGATTCCAGTTAGTGTTGGAATCCAAAGCAGGGTTTAGAATGCTTGTCCCTCTCTTATCCTAGGATGGCAACCACAAAGTAAATTCCTTTCCTACTATGTTAATAATAGACTTTGAGAATTCCCTTTGCGTTCTTAGTGTCACTTGTTAAAGAACTTAAACTCAAGGATAGTTTTAGTAGAGTGTGAGAAAAGAACATGGCAGGAAAGCCACAAATCTGCACATCTCAGCAGCTTCTGGAGGAGAAGGATAGAACAGCAGAAGATTCTATGCACTTAGATGTCAACTAAAAATATCTCTAACTCCAGTTCCAGGGGACCACGTGCCCTCTTCTGGCCTTCATGTGCACTGCATGCATCTGGTATACAGACAAAACACCCATACATATAAAATAAAAATAAATTTATTTTTCATAAAAATAATAAGATAATGAGCAAACTATACAAATAATAAATTTTTATGAGAATTGAATAATTAAACTTCATCAGCTGGAACATTCTGTACAACGAAGTACTCTTAATTGTGGTGAAATAGTCTGAGAACTACAAGCAGACTGTTCTAGCCCTACCCAGGGAGTTAATAACCCTAAAGAAGTCTGTGTCTTCTTTGGCCAACCTTGCATGTCTGGGACAGAAGGAATGTGACCTGGAGGAGTTGCTATGGTCAAGAGTGGGCTCACTGTGAGTTTCACTCCAGAGGAAAGCCTGATCCAAAAACATGTCATCGGGGAGCAGTCTATGCTGCTTCTGTTTCCAGAGTTGTAGACACTGGCCCAGAGATAATAGGCATGCCCTGCAAGTGGTCAATTACATTCTGTCTTCTAAGAAATGAAATTTAAGGACCCAAAGATGCAAACAAAGTGTGGAACTCAGGGCCTCTTTGGGGACAAGCATACCAGAGGGAAATTACAGGAAATGCTGCTGAAGGTTGGGGTTTCTAAGATTCCTGTTTTTGTGAGCCAGTTTTGCCTTCACTGTTCATAAAATGACTCAAAATATCAAATGCCTCCTTTTGCTCACATCAATCCCATGTGTATAATTTTAAAGATGCTGTGATTATGGACCGTGGATCATGGTTGTCATCCATTCACAGAAACTCAAGGAACTCATGCTGCAGTATTCCAATTATAGAAGAAACCTAATGGGCTATGCACAAGAAAAATTATAATATTTTATTTTCTTCTATTATCTTCCCTCACTCTAAAAAAAAAAAAGCCCCTGAATTCCAAAATAATAACATCTTTGTGAACAACTGAAGCTTGATAAACAAAGGTGGTTGGGAGATAGAACAATATTTCTTGTGAGTTTTTTCTTCGTTTTATTTTTCTATTTTTTATTAATGTTTTAAGTTGGCATACAAAGTAATGCTTCATTAGAGCATTTTTATACAAGTGTGTCATTTTATACTGTTCTAGTTCATCTTCATGCCCTTTTTGCTGGCTCTCTTCCTCCTCTCAAACAGGCTCCTCCTCCTTTTTCTGTCACATGTTTTCATTATTCTGTTCTCTCCCACCCTCCATCTCTCTCTCTCTCTCTCTCTCTCTCTCTCTCTCTCTCTCTCTCTCTCTCTCTCTCTTACTCATACACACACACACACACACACAAAAGAGAGAGAGAGACAGAGAGACAGAGAGACGAGACAGAGACTTATATACACATGCATCTAAATCTAAGTCTAGACTCTTGAGGTTTTTGATTAGCAGGAGAAAAAAATCAAATGTTACTAAAAGAAAAAAATCTGTTACTTTGTATTCTGCTTTCCTTCTTTTCCTTGAAACAAGGTCTTGCTATATAGCCCAGGCTGGCCTCCCTCAAATTCATGATCCTCCTAAGAAACCTCTGAATTACCAGGATAATAAGAATGGACTACCATGATTGATTGCTTGTGTACTTTTAAACTATACTCCCATATTTATGTAGAAAATAGATCCATCTAGCCTCTTGGTTAGAAATATAAATTAACATGCACATGTTAGAATATAGTTTTTTTTTTAAAAAAATATGTGGCTACTGGAAGAAGAAATTATAATGCTTTTAAGTACACCAATTACTGAATGAACTTGCTCACAGAGAAGTACGTAAAATGTTAACATGACAGTGTATCTTTTAGTCAAAATACTGCATATAAAATTGATGGCAATCAAGCTATCTCAAAAAATACCTACTTGCACATCAAGTTCTACTGCTGAAACTTCAGGGGATCCTTATCACTTTCCTAAATAGTTAACATTTAAGAAATTGATTCAGTTGAGAGAATAACTTGGAAACTATCTTTTTTGTTTTGAAACAGTATCTGTCTGTATAGCCTAGCCTGACCTGGAATTCACTGTCACCCTGCTCCAGCTTCTAAGGGCTAAGAGCATCGGCATGCACCACCACACTTGGCTCTGAGAATTACCTTAAAGGGCACAAAGAAAATTAACATAATTGTAATTTTTCTAAAGAATTCATCTTAAAATTGTGTTATGAATCACCTTCAAAAATTAGTTTTGTTTCTCACTTTAAATCCTGCTTCCTAACAATTTTCTTCACTTGGCTGTTCTTTCATAATTAGGCATATGTATAAGATTTATATTAAAATGCAAAAAAAACTAGACTAGTGAAACAACTTGGAAAAAGAACATCAAGTTTAAGTTTCAGGACATAGAATCCTACACTCAAGACTTGCAATGTAGCTATGATTGTTAAGACAGGGTGATACTGCTGTCAGAGCCAACAAGTAAGTCAGTTGAGTTGTCTGTGCAGAAATAGATGCTCATGTGAATAATTGTATTGGTCAGCTCAAACTTCCAAACAGCATATCACAGACTGAATGACTTACACAACAGAAATGTGTTTTTTACAGTCCAAGATCCAGGTGCAAGCTGGTTTCTACTACAGTCTTTCTTCCTGGCTTACACACAGCTGCCATCTTGCTATATCATGTGTGCTTCAGTGGGGAAAGAGAGGAAGAAGAGAAAGAGCAGGAAGAAGAGGAAGGAAGACAGGAAAAACAGGCTTGCAGACAAAGGAGTCTTATGAGGAAGATTTCTTCCTGTGATCTTCCATCAAGATTTTGAACAAGATTTGGCTTATCATGTTCAATCAATATCATATTAAATTAAATTTGAGTTGTTTCAAGTCTAGCTGAGATAAAATACGCACCCACTAGACTATACAGTCACAAAAGGCCTTTTTGAATAAGAAGTATCTTTTTGAAATTTTAAGGGCTCAATATACTAATAACACTATATGAGGTTATAGGAAAGTGTAAGGAGAAAAAAGTAGTGTTTGTTGTATAAAAAAATTCTGGTCAGACTATATGGGGAAGGTACTTATATTGTCCACAAACTCCCTGGACACCATCTAGTGTGTTCAATAAATGAATATCCAAGCAGTACACCTGCTGTGTGCTGCGGAGGTTGGAGCACTTCAGGCTTCAGGTGCTTTGCAGGTGGTAAACAGTGTTCCAGACACTGAGGTCAAAGGGGACTATGTTCAGTTGATATGATCTGAAGGGGGCTGGTGATGTGGCATCAGACAAATGCCCTTGGAACTTCATGGTTTTCTTACAGAGATCAAAACTTGAAAGAAGCAAGTGAAAGTATAGCCATGACTATAATAGGCAGGCCACTGTGACACTGATCTGATTTGAGGAACCTCTCCTGCTCTTACTTTTGCTACTTTTATACTGATATTTGGGGAACTTCTAGTTTGTTGACTGAGGAAAGAATACATGCATGAATCATGAGTTGTATAGTAGGAATGAAAAGTTGTGTTATGTAATGAGTTTGAATTTCAGTATTTCTTAGTATCTCTTCATGTGGATGTCAATAAGTTTCTCTACAGTTCTGCTTTTTCACATCTACAAATGTTTTCACTTCACTGAGTTGGGTAAGGTGGAATGAGATTATTTTCGCAAAGGCATTGTGTAGGCAACAAGAGGCATCTTAAATGCAATTGAGAAAATTCTACTGATGTTCACAGGAAGTAGAGTCAGTTACCTGTAACCTGTAACCATGCTCAAAAGCAGATGACAAACAAAAAAAGCAGATGACAATGTCCTCAGTTATGCTGCTGGGAAGAAAATTTAGTTATGGTGGCTTGTCTCAACTGGTTTCCACTTGCCAGCTTCCCCAAGAATATCAACTGGAAAGGTATAGTGATAAGAATGTTTTCTTATGAGAATTTGGAGCAGCATATGCAACAATTTAACTTGGTTCAAATGAATATTAAACATAATTAATATCATATGGGACTGAAGAGGTGGCTGAGTGGTTAAGAGAGCTTCCTGCTGTTGTAGAGGACCCAAGTTTAGTTCCCAGCACCCAGGCCTCACAATTACCTGTAATGGTAGCATTCTACAGGGGATCTAATAATATCTTCTGGCCTCTGAGGGCACCTACATGTACATACAAATAAATGAAAATAAATCTTCAAAATAATGATATGTTGCTCTCTCCCTGCCTCTTTCTCTACCTCTCTGCCTCTCTCCCTCTCTGCCTCTCTCTCTGCTTCTCTCTGCCTCCCTGACTCTCTGCCTCTTTCTGCCTCTCTCTTCCTCTCTCTCTGCTTCTCTCTGCCTCCCTGACTCTCTGCCTCCTTGCCTCTCTGCCTCTGCCTCTGCCTCTGCCTCTGCCTCTGCCTCTGCCTCTGCCTCTGCCTCTGCCTCTGCCTCTCTGTCTTTCTGCCTCTCTCTGCCTCTGCAGTAATGGGTTAAAAACAAGAGCCATCAAGATCTGTCATGATCAAGTTTTCACTTATTTCTCTTACCTTGCTATTCTGTCCGGGGTTGGGGCAGTGTTGGGATAAGCGATTCCTTGTTCAATTAAGCAGAGACTGGATTCTCACAGGCACATGGACCTGAAGAGTCTCAAAGGTTCACCATGATTCCCAATGCTACTATTGGTGACACAAGTTAGTTACAGCTTAGATTTTTTTTCAGCAAGCACTGCTATTGAGAGGTAAATGGCTAACAAAGACATTGATGTTATCAATGTATAAGTCCACTTGTTAGTTTATTGCTGAATGGGCTATTATAGAGGATGAGACCTGGTTAAATCACTCGTGGAATAACTTCCAATACTACATCTTATTGTTGGATAAGTCTGTCTCTCTCCCTCCCAAACTCCATGAGTTTCTCTGCCATCATATGCTCTCTACTACAGCGAATGCCACTGCCCCAAACAGCTGCAGGAGAAAAGTGGATAAGATCCAAAGCTAGAAATGATATAAGCCATAAGTCATGGCTTCCCCACCTGTGCTCAATTCACCTGATGCTGGAGCTGCTCTAAAGATGGTGTGCTACAACAGAGCTCTTTGCTCAGTCCCATGCCCTACTTCCCAGAGAATAAAGACTTGTTCTGTCATGCCAGTTGGAGGAGAGGTAACTATTGAAGTCAACCACCCAGCCAGTGCACTTCCAGACTACCAGTACAGCCCAAGACTGGTGGCTGTGGATCATTGTGCAGCACTGATTTTACTATAGAGAGGCATACTGTATTTCATGTCAGACCTGGACCTGATTCTCTCTCTAAGGTGTGTTACTCAGACTTGAAGGAGAAATGACCAGAGGAACAGTGGCTTCCCTTGGGCCTTCTTTGACTCATCTTTTCTTTTGTTGAGCTAACCAGTCACAAAGTTCTCTCACTTTGTTCCCACAGCCTAAGTGAAGATCTGTGTGTGACTGGCCAGTCTGCCTGTCTCTTAAGAGATGCCCACTGATAGAGCTTCTCAGCCACCATCTTGCCATCTTGCTCCACATCTGGCGTTTTCTGAGATAGGAGGAAGGGGAATTAGCGTCCAATCTTCTTCAACTGTTTCTGGCAACCTTCCCTCAATATTTATTTTTAATAATTGAGTTGTAAGATTTGGAGGAGGTCAACAATTGGATGACATTTTTCTAAAAGAGGAATATGGAACATCTGAGGAAAATATGAGGCCTTTCTCTGCATCATATATACAGGGTTCTAACTCCTGGTTCTTTTTTTTTTTAACATTTTTTTCTTATTTTTTTTATTATTATTTTCTTTATTTACATTTCAAATGCTATCCCAAAAGTTCCCTATACCCCACCAACACCCCTGCTCCCCTACCCACCCACTCCCACTACTTGGCCCAGGCCTTCCCTTGTGCTGGGTCATATAAAGTTTGCAAGACCAA
>NC_034607.1:59368322-59370598 GCF_900095145.1 Mus pahari
GATTCTTGCTTTTCGGGTGTGTTGGGGTATTCAGGACTGACTGAGGTGGGAGTGCTAGGTTCTGATGATGGTGAGTAGTCTTGGTTTCTGTTAGTAAGATTCCTACGTTTGCCTTTCGCTATCTGGTGATCTCTGGAGTTAGTTGTTATAGTTGTCTCTGGTTGGAGGTTGTTCCTCCTGTGATTCCATTAGCGTCTGTCAGCAATCCTGGGAGTCCAGTTTTCTCCTGAGTCTCAGTGGTCAGGTTACTCTCTGCAGGGAAACTCACTTCTAGCAGGGAATGTGCACAGAGGGCTGGTGTTCAGATCTGACTCCTTGCTGAAGATGTAGGCCCAAAACAGGGCCTGTGCCAAAAGATGTGTTACCTCTGCAGATTATTCACTCACCTGCACAGTCTAGCCACTGAGGGACTCTGGACACAATATGACTCTCTCACCTGCTCTGGCAGACAGAGCCCTCACTGGTCGCCAGAGGAAGGTGCCCAAATTCTGGAGCCCGAAATAGATTCTGTCCCAGAAGTTAGGTTGCTTCTTTCTGTCCTGAAGCTGTGTAGCTTCTGTGGTCCACACTCTTGCCAGTGCAGACTGGAGCCCAGAAGCTACGTCCCTTCTCCAAGCCGCCCTCTAACCAGCAGTGGACTGGTAACTCCTGGTTCTTTAAAAATATTTAGTAAATTAATTTGACCATTTTTAATTTAAGCATAAGAGTCTAGACATGTATCCTACCCAAAGATAGTCATAAAATTATAACTGTTCCCAATAATAAAGTTGTTTAATATTGCTTTAAAATGGTAAAAAAAAAAAAAAAGAATTATTAATGTGAGATTCACACTGCTGTCCTAGCACTCAAGAAGCAGGAGTAGAGGAATAATGAATTTCAGGTAAACCTGGGCTCTTCTGTGTCAAATAAGTAAATTATTAATTAACCAATAAGGAGATTTAAAAGCATGTTAGTTCTCTTTAGAAAAAGAAAAGAAGGAAAAGAAGGAAATGACTCATAACCACAGCAATATAAAGAAGCTGGTGAATCCACTTAGCAAGTCTAGGACACCGAACTTAAGAAAGTAACAAAGTCAAGATTATCTGATAATGTTATCATGATAACTGCTAAATGTTTATTCTCGAAATATTATTGAAACTTAGTTAAGAATAATAAAATTATCTCCAATAATCAAAACAAACAAAACTTATTAGTAAGAATTGTGGAAAGGGAATCCCTTTAAATTGGTGCTTTATCTAGTCACTGTGGAGATCAATATGGAGGTACTCAAAATAATAAAATTAGGATTATGATATGACTCAGCAATGCCACTTCTGGGTAAGTAGACCCAAAGGAATCTTAGTCAACAAACCATAGAGATACCTACACATCTATATTTACTATAATGTCATTCATATCAACCAAGACCTAGAATCAGCCCAGATGTTTGTCAAAAGATGGATGGTAAAGAAAATGTTTTACCCAACCATAAATAAGAATGAAATTACATCTGTCATTTACGGGAAACTGGATGGAACTAAAGATCACCACATTTACTAAAATAAGCCAGACTCAAGCACATTGCTTTATATGTAGACTCTAAACTTTGAATTATAAATACATATATATGAATATATAGAAAGTGTAAAATCTACACTGTGATTATATATGCAATTACACATGCACACACACACACACACGAACACACACATGCATGCATGCGCATATAGAAGGGGATATATTTAGAACATGGAAGAGAACCTGCAGAAGGAGGGAGGAGAGAAAAAGGGGTAATGAAGAAATAAATAGGGTCAAAGTATGTGACATTAATGCATGAAATTGCTATAATAAAAAGTACCATTTTGCATAATTAATATGCATTAATAAAATAAGTAGTCAATTAATTTAAGAAATTAACAGTGAGCATCAAACCCCTTCATGCTTAGGGCTGCTTGAACTTACTCTCTCAGCCCCACCCAGCTCTACTGGCAAAACTTTTCCTGATAGAAGGGCTTCCATCAACCTAGTGAAGATAGGAAGAAATCTGTGAGTTCTGTCAACTAAGACTGGCAAAACCAAAAAGAAACAAACTGGGAAAATCTGAAGCTTTATCAGCTGGAAGCTACTTTGAGTCAGCAATAACTTCACCAGAGAAACCAGTGAGATGATGACACTGAGCAATAAATTTTAATTTAAACTGTATTCTTGTATTTTACTATAACTAAATGTGTATAGGTGTGTGTGTATGTGTGTGTGTGTGTGTGTGTGTGTGTGTGTGTGTGTGTGTGTGTGTGTGT
>NC_034607.1:59370758-59384854 GCF_900095145.1 Mus pahari
CTCTCTCTCTCTCTCTCTCTCTCTCTCTCTCTCTCTCTCTCTCTCTCTCTGTGTGTGTGTGTGTGTGTGTGTGTGTGAATGTAATTTCTGACTGATCAAGTTGGCTGATATGTACTAAAGGCCAAGAACTGGTTTTTTATGCTCAGGTTACTTGTCTTGCAGAATGCAGAGAGGGGGAAATGTTGCAGCCAAAATAGACAATTGTCAAAGGGTTTATCCTTAAGAAAACATGAAGCATTACCCTTCAGCACAAGATTGTTCAAGTCTCTATTGCAAGCCTCAGGAAAAAACAAGTGTCATCTGTGAGGTATGGTGCATGAGAGTGGAGAAACTTGCATTTTCTAAAAATGCAAGAAAATTCATATTCATTGATAGATTCTTGCTATGTGTGCTATAAATTAATTTGGGCTGTGTGTATGATGTATCTAAGTAAAGGCTTAAGCTACTCTACCTTCATGGCAGCCAACCTAAGATCTCTATGTGCTGAGCTTTGGTCACACTGCCTACAAAAAGAATTAGTGTAACGGGAAAACTTGCTAAGACTTAAAGTCCACTCTCTATGAGATCTTCTGGATAGAGTCATTTACTGTAGACTAGAAACTTAAAATTGTTGACAAAGCTCTATCTATCTACCTATTTATCTATCTACCTGCCTATCTATCTACCATCTATCTTATCTAAATACATACATACATACATACATATATGCATACATTCATAGTACAAAAAGCCCAACTTTTTTATAATTTTATTATTTTACTTTTTATTTTATTTTTATTAATTAGTTTATTTATTTACATTTCAAATGTTGTCCCTCTTCCTGGTCTCCCCTCCATGAACCCCCCTACCCCATCCCCCTTATCCTTTGCCTCTAAGAGGGTTCTCCCCCACCCACCTCATCCCTCTAGCATCCTCCTTCTCTAGGACATCAAGCCTCCACAGGACCAAATACATCCCCTCCCACTGATTCCAGGTAAGGAAGTCCTCTACTACATATGTAGCAGGAGCTACAAACCAGCCCCTGTATGCTCTTTGGTTGGTAGCTTAGTCTCTGGGAGCTCTGGGGCATCTAGTTGGTTGAAATTGTCCTGATATATTGTAAGCAAATGACAATTGAACTTCAGATTACCTCTAGAGCAAAGCAAAATGTCATCCAATGGCACCAGAAGAAAGGGGTCCCTATTACCACCACAAACCTGTATGACCATAAACCTAGTAGTTTATAACCACCATCCCAGGGAGTTGTGTTAGGGCCACTTTAGGGTACTAAGATAGGAAAGGCTGCCAATGAATGAAGTGGCCAACTCTAACTGTTGCACTCTGAAAGGAGTCTACCTTATAATTTTTTCAGTTTACAGACTAGCCAGATTACTGATACATAGAAATCTGAAAACAACCATGAGGTCACTTGCATCTTTCAAAGCAGCTCTTGTGGTTGTCAAGGTAGTAAGTGTCACAGCTTAACCAAGACCTCATGCATATGCATTCTTATCCCTAACTCAGATAATGACAGGTTAGACCACTTCTTAAATAGTTGAGATTTGCATACCATTCTCCAAGTTTCTCAGTGAGTAGCCTACATCTTTATCAGCTTCCTTAGGTACCTCTGTAACCAAGGTTCAACTCAAAAAGTGATTCTCACTACCCATTTGAGAGCACACCTCACTCCTTGGGCATCTTAGCAATCAATAACAAGTCTTTTCAGAAACTTTTCTGCCTTTAGCCAAGTTTTGTTTTTCCCCTGCTGGGAATCATAGCCAGGGCCTTGCATACACTCAGGAAAATGCTTTGCCACTCTGCTATATCCCCAGACCCTGAAGGTCTCTACCTATTCATATTTTCCATTTTATTTCAAGGACTACAAGAGAGATAAGCATATATTCTCTGAATTTGGGGAGCGCTGGCTTAAACAGGATACAACAAAAGCCTTTTACCTTTATGACATGTGCTATGTGCAACTTACCACACAAAGAACAGATGTAATTATTAAACCAAGATTCAGGGAAGTTCATGGTCCATTAAATTAAAATATATATATACATATTTATTTATTTATTTATTTTTATTTAGACAAACCTGCTTAATAGGGAATGAGCATTTCTTCCTGGTTTTTTCATTGTATTATTTTTAAAGCACCGTGCATTAGTACTTTTTAAAATGTTTTCAATGACTTTATAATTAAAACTTCCTTTTTACTGTTTTCTTCAAATCAACCTAAGCCTTGCAAGTGAAAGACTGTGCACACCAAAGCTGAGCTGAATGAAACCCATCTCTTTGAAAGTCACATTCAGAATGTTGAACATTTGACTACTGAATGCTTCTTTCTCTCTGAAAATAACTCCTGATAGAGAACTCTTCACATTGCAACTTGAATGGCAATCATTATTGTGTTTGGCAAATTACATAAAGTTCTGTGAATTGCAATCAAGGTCAACAGTTTCTCCAAGAACAATTTTTTGTTGTTGTTAGCACAAAGTCTAATGTTATAGCATTTTAAACAAAAAGAAAACATATAATCATATTGCAGGAAATAAGTTTAGGAAATTGTATTTATAAGCTTTTAAAAACTAATTAAATGTTTGAAAAATTCAGTTCTTTGTTAGAGAGAACTCATTGTATTTTGGGGAGGGGTTTAAAGTATTATTTCCTGGTTTTGATAAATTCTGTGGAAATCCCCCTAATGTGGTTAGAACTTCATTTTGCTGCTATGGATTGAAAAACAAATGTTAATTATAAACTTTTTTCCCATTTATTTGAGTCAAATATGCCCCCCAAGAGCTTCCCACCCTTCCAAAATTCATACTAAATTTTACATACTGTCCTCTGATTATATCCATGCCTATTATATGCTTATGTCACATCGTACAGATTTCTTATGGTCCAAGAATCTATACTTACCACCATTAGAAGTGGTTCTTTTTTCAAGTAATAGATTGCAGTTAATATGTCATTTCTCAGGGTTCCTTTCTCACATTCCTTGCCAAGACAATAAGTACTTTAAGCAAAACAATCTTCTTTCATTAACTGTGTTTTGTGGTGGTCTGCTACTGCTCCATATAAGCATCACAGGTGATCTTTGCTCTTCATAATCAATACTCACAGGCAAGACATATTTTTCTTCACTGTATTACATGGGAAGGGATTACTAAAGTCCTAATTAGAACTCTGACCAGACATTAGTTGTAAGGTAAGCAGCTGTCTACATAACCAGGCCTTTCTTTCCCAGAATTTTCACATTTCTACATGTTTGCCTTCCTTCAGTCCCGCCAAGTGATTAATAACAATTGTCTGATAAAGAATGATAATTAGTGGGGCAGGAGAGATGGCTAAGTTTGTAAGAGTGCTTTCTGTGCAAGTGTGAGGATCTTCAACACTCATGTTAAAAAAAAAAAAATGTGGATGAGATAACGCACATCTACAACCTCAAAGCTATATAAGAGGAAAAGACAGAAGAATCCCTGTGGCTTACTGACTGTTGGCCTAGTCAAATTCATGAGCTCCAGGTTCAGTGACAGATCTGGTCTCAAAGAAATAAGATGGAGCCTGAGAAAGCGTAACCCATGATGGTTTTTCACATGTACACATACCAACACACACAAATGTGAATATGTATGTATTATGTAGTATGTATGTATGTATGTATGTATGTATGTATGTATGTATGTATTAGAGAAAGGATATAATAGTTAGCATTAGCACATTCAGAAGCATAAATATACAGTGGAAACTAAAACTGAGTTATCCATGTTTGAAGGATTCTCAGATGGCATCAGTCATCACCAAGGAATGTTACTGCATTCACATCACAGGATAACCATGCAAACTGTTAATACACAGCAATAAAAATAAAACTAAGGTCTATGATATGTGTGTGTAAAAGAGATGTGCCAGAGGATAAACAAAGCAGAGATAAGGCAGACAGCAGGGAGCCTTCTTTCTGAGCTGATTTCACCATGGTATAAAGAAAAGACATTTCACTATCACCTGAGTCACCTACAGGGATGTTCCAGTAATGAAGGAGGCTCTGAGCCTACTACAATTCTCATTCTAGAATGCTTGCCTGACTCTGCTAATGCTGTATGCTTAAAAGCTATTTTTGTTATTGGCTACTTATTTTTAATTTAAGTTTATGTTTATGCCTATGTGAGAGAAAATAAATAATAAAAGGATTAGAACTTTGAAATTCTGAAACTTCACCAAGTATAAATAATCTCTGTAGTTTCTCATTGGCCATTCTCTAGGACCAAAAGAAAAATAAATAAATCAGCAACAGAACACATATTCCAAAGACAAGAAACAGGTTCACAAAGAAGCTGCCTTGAGCAATTTTAAAGTTAATATTATATGTAAAAGGGAATTACCCTCTCCTCCTTATCCCTATCTAGTAATTTAGGGGGAAAAAAACCTGCTAAAAGCATAATTTGAAGGTACAGAATCTTCCCTACCTGTTTTCTATCAAAGCCATCTCAGAGCCAGGATGACAGCTCAGCAGCTAAGGTCAGTCACTCACTGCAAAGACTGAGGCCCAGAGAGTTCAATCCTTGAAACCCATATGGTATATAGAGAGAATGGAATTCCCCAAGTTGTCCTCTGACCTCCACACTCACACTGTGGTATGCACAGATGCACATGCATCCATGTGCATAGAGACAACAAATAAATGTTAAACAACTTTTAAAGCCTTCTCACAGCAGTATCTATCAACTGAAAAACAGAGAGCAAAATAAATTCATTTCAGACTTTCTCCCACTAATCAAAATATCCATCAAAGAAAACAACCCATGAAATGTTCGTGCTTTTATATATTCTGTTTTCCCTTATACATTCATACCTGTGGCAACATTCAACATATTAATTGGGTTCACTAAAAGATTAACAATAATTGATGCCAAAATTGAATGATTATACCAATGTCTTATAATGAGCTATGGGATTCTTTGTCAAGACTCTTTAACAGTCAATCCTTTCAGGTTATCTTTAAAAGTCATGTAACTCCTACTCCATTAGGAAAATTTCCTGTTGTTTTTACAACAAATTTATCAAATAGTGGGTGTTAGAGATTCAACCATCAAAAACAGGTTATATGTACCTAATCAGAAAAAACAGGCTGGCCTGTTTTCTGCTTCCTGAGGTTGGGAGTGGCTGTGCTGTTTAGCAGAGCTTGTTGGCTTGCAATTTTCCAACTCAAGAATTTATAATGTCCTCAGAAGAATTTGTTGGGTATGTGTATCACTGTGTAAGTGTAAGTGCACTTACTTGGCAAGCTACTGAGTTACTTTGTCTATGCTATACCTTATCTATAAGAACCACCAATTAATACTTCATACCACAAATGAGCAGGAAATGAATTTTTTCTGTTTTCTAGGAATCAATTATTTTGTGACATAAGGAGGATACACCTCGCTTTCTATTTTTGGTTTCAGGCCTGTGCCACTGAGCCTGGTTTATGAAGTGTTAGGTGTTGAACTGAGACTATCTCCATGGAGCTTGGTAACCCCCCCCCCCAACTATACTGCAACACGCTATTGCTGAAGACACTATATAGTTTAGCTACAGGACACAGAGAATTGAATCTCAAACCAATTAGGAAACTTCTTCCCTGGTGCCTAGATTTTACAGTGTAGGAAAGTGCTATCTAGGCTTCTGAGGAAGAAAAGGCATCAGTGGTCTTATTGAGTGCTGGTCCCTGGATGCTGCCATACTGACTTGCCAAGCAAGGTGTGCCCAACTATGCTTTCTCTATCTGAATTTGAGGTCTTTTCCAAATGAGGGAATCTCATGCCTAGCATTACAATTCTATTCAAGGTCTAAGGCTCATGGCTAAGAAGGTTGGGAGCCCTAGGGTAGAGCCTACTGTTGGGATTTTGCTAAAGTACCTTTTAGATGTTTATGTTTGTGCCCATAGACATGGGGCATGCTCATCCTTGGTCAGAGAAATTTCTTTCTGCAGTGGACAGTAGTCAATGGAAAGAGGCCAAATCAATGAAATTGTTGAGAAAGAGACTGGATTGATGCACAGCCCTAATGGGACATCTGTATTGTTCACCACAAGACTCAAGGAATATTACAGAAGAGATAGAAAGAATGTCAGAACCCCAGATGGAGAGGAGTGCTGCAGAGTGCCCTCTTCTGGACAAGGAGTGGGTAGCACACTCATAGCCACACAGCAACTACAGTTATTTACACAAGTCCTACACAAGATCAAGCCAGCCAAACCCTGACTTAAGTGGGATAGAGACTTATAGCCATACTCCTTACTAAGGATCTATTGGCAGCAGTGGATAGTTGATGGGGAAGGGAGAATTATTCTTTTTTTGAGGATGTGGCAAGTGGTAAGATTCCCATGGTCCTGTGGATGCCTACACACCCATGCATATATGTGCAGCTCTAACTAATGCACTTAATGGATTAACGAAGAAGAAAGAAAGAAAGAAAGAAAGAAAGAAAGAAAGAAAGAAAGAAAGAAAGAAAGAAAGAAAGAAAGAAAGAAAGAAAGAAAGAANGGAGGAAGGAAGGAAGGAAGGAAGGAAGGAAGGAAGGAAGGAAGGAAGGAAGGAAGGAAGGAAGGAAGGAAGGAAGGAAGGAAATGGGTTATCATTGGAGTCAGCCACCATGGGACTGAAATCTCTAAAGCCATGAACCAAAATCTTTCTTCCCTGGGAGTTATTTCAGATATCTGTCACAGCATTGGAATGCTAGACTAGCACATACCATACTCCCACTTAAATTCAAGCTCGAACAAACAATCTTCACTGAACATGCAGAGCTGACTCGACTCTCAGACTTAACACACTATGGTTATACTTCTGCTCAGTCTTCAATGGCTTCCCATCATGTACCCATTGGTTACACTTCTGCTTACCCTTCAATGGCTTCCTAACATGCATCCATTGGTTATACTTCTGCTAGGTCTTCAATGGCTTCCCAGCATGAACCCACTAGTTTCTTATCATCGACCCATTGGCTTTTCCATTTATTTTCATGTTTTGTTTGGGATTTTTGAGACAGGGTTTCATGGAGCCCAGGCTGGCCTTGAATTTCTATTGTAACTAACTGAAACTGGTCTTGAATTCCTAGCACTCCTGCCTCAACCTTTCAAATGCTAGGATCAAAGGCTTGCACCACTACATCCCAGCCCTTACCTTATTCCATTTTAAAAAGAGAAATATGTGAACTCTATTGCATTGAAATACCAGAATTTATAAATTCTTACTGAGCTGCAACTCTATTTCCAAGTTGCCTTTCAGAGGCAATAGAAATAAATACTTCGTATAAATGAGCAAAGATATGATGTCCTCATGGTGGCAAGGGTGAGGAGTTTGAAAGGGGACCATAATACACAGACCTACCTGAAGACGGCAAACCCAATAAGTTCCCTTTTTTCTTTTTAGAAAAATCATATTATTAATGAAAAATGTTGTTGGAGGCAGTGCTGCAAACTAGCAAGTAGGACATTGAGGCAGGATGGTTATACATTTGAGGCCAGCATGGGTTACATAACAAAGCCTTGCTTCAAAAATAAATGTTATTCATATCAACTACAAAGTCAGAAAGGCATTTAAAGTATTTTGTCACCTGAGCCCACTGTCTCACACTATGTTCACAAAACACTTTTTTTCAATGTCAGTCCAGATAACCTGATTCTTCTCTGCTAGAATGTTAAACACTTGAAGCCAATCTCAGTAGAATGGACTACAATAAGTTTTTACATTTCAAACTCCCTCCTGCAGTAACCATAAATGTTGGCCTATGCAAAATGTAAACATTGAACCTCTAATTCCACTCATTTACATAATTCCTTCCTGAAACTGATTACCAATCCTGTGTATTCTCTGTGCAAGATCTATATCAGAATGGCAGAATATAGACATTAATTATCCTAGTGTTATCACTCTTAGTGTTATCACTCTTTTTTTCTTAACTATGATACAGCTTCCCTGAAGCCATGGTACAAACCCTCACACTGTTTTCTGGTATCCAATCATCAACCACCAAAGTTATTCATCACAAGTAACACTTGTCTTTATTACAGAGTGGCTCATCCCCCGATGAAACTGCTCTGAAAGTTTTGCACCTATGATCTGGTTAAAACACTCTGTCTCTGTGAGAAATCTTTCTGTTCCAAGTCGAGGAAGAAATCTCAAATAGACTCAAACAAATATTTATAACAAATGAAAAGTCAGGCTTACTGGTTTTGTGCAGGTGAGTCCAAGTGTGTCTGCCTGGGTCTTCTGCCTCTTTTCTTCAGTACTTTGGAGTTGGCTCCATTCTTGGGCTCCCTTCAGGGCATCAGTAGCTTCCAGGTTGGTGCTGCTATACTACAGATGCAAACCCAGATGAATTATCCAAGAAAAGTGTGAAGTCTTTGGCTGATTGTCTTTAGTTAACTTAGCCTAGGTGGCAAACAGTAGCAGTTAAGCCTGTCTAAGTAAAGGCTCCCATTCTGGAGATTGCAGTTAGCTGCAGTTCTAAGCTTGAGGGCTAAGAAACAAAGGAGATGGACCTCCAGGCAAAAATCACAGTAAGGGGAATGTGGGCATGGAGGGGCAGAACCAGTCCCCTGCTGATGTGGTAGCAGGAAGACAGTGAAAGAGTACTGGAAGGGACATGAAATAGCCTGAGAGTTAACCAGGCTTTTATTACAGCTGAATTTTCATGCATGTGTATCCCTTGGCGGGGTGACATTTATTTGATCAAATCATTATTCCTTTCTTATTTCTCAGAAAACAGCACAGGTGCTCATGAACATGAACCTTCCCTCCAGCCCTTAAAAAACCATGACCCAAGAATCTAAGGTACTAGGCTGTTCAGCTGAGTTGCCCTTTCCCCCTTTGGAAAAAAAACATCCTTGCATTTGCGTCAATAGATATCTCTGTTGAAGGTCCCTCTATCATCACCATCATGTCATTTCCTGTGTAGGCCACAACGTCATTTCCTGTGTAGGCTAAGAGTCCATAGGACCATTGAACTAGTGACAGAGCTCTCTGTAGTACTGCGGCCACCTTGTGTTTGAGGAAATTTGATGCTGTTTTTCCTACAGAAAAATTGATTGGAGAAATAGTTGTCTAGGCTCTTTGTGCATGGATGTCATGACATTCTCTCATGACAAACCCTCCCCACAAGATTACCCAACAAGATCCCAACCTGTTCAAATGAACAGAATTGCCAAATTTGTGGCACATGGGGCTAAAGAACATGCTAATGCTGTAACTACATTTCTTCTGTCCTTTAACTGCTGCTTTATAAAATTGTGCCTTTTATTTCATCAGTTTTTAAAAATATGGTGACTAACCCAATATCCTACACAAATACCCTCTATCGATTTATGAAGAATAATTTTTTCATGAGTTATCTTCAGTTCTTAAGGGGAATCTGAAAATGTTCCCTTGATCTAACAGGTCCTAAGTCATGGTTTTAACCATCTTTGTACCCTTTGGACATGGCACAAACTAACAGTGCCTGGGAACTAACAGCTCCTATGCCACTGGGAACATGTTACCAGTCTGTCATTAATGTCCTCTGGTCACTTGTCACTTTTAAGCTCTGATCCTTTTAGCACTTTCCGAGCTGAGTAGTCATGTTCAACAGCATCACTGCCTGTCTCACTGGTAAACACTTGAGAAATGTGTCACAAATGGTCTTATTATTTCTCCCTCATTTGTTTCCCTTTATATATGCTAATAAAAAGATTTTCCAGAAATATATTTGGATTCACTTAACTTTAAAACAGTATGTTTGCATATTATATAATATTTTAAACAATACTAAGATTTTTTTCTTTGCTTGGGTTGGGTTTGGTGCAGTGGGTTTGGTTCAGTTTTCATTTCCTCTGTATTTTCTCCTGTCCATGAAATTGACATTTTCCCATTTAGTCTTACTTTTTGACTTTCCTTTCCCTTAAGGATAATTTAGTACTTTCTTAAAGATAGTTAATACAAATAACTCCTCAAAAACCTAAATAATGCCTATACCTACACCAACCATTTTTAAATCTTTTTGTTATTTTTCATCTGCACACAAACTAAAAACGAAAAAAGTCAAAAATCAAATATTCCTAATGTGACTAATATTTCAAATTTACATTTATCTATTGTGTGAGTCCCAAAATATTACTTTCAAATGCAGGTTAATTTGGTCTATTTGTTTTGATTAAATTTACCTTAGTTGTCTAGATTGCAAGTAAGACAGAGGAGAAATACATGAAAAAAATCATAAGCATGTTTTTATCCCAGCTCATGGGGGTAAAAAACTAATAAGCCACCTCCACAGTGAATTTCTAGCAAGGCATTAACTAGGGATTTGTCTCCTTGGTTACTGAGCCAGGTAGAGATTCCAGTAAAAAACCAATGTGACCTATGAGCTCAGGAAAGCAAAGAAGTGAAATTTCTGCATGATAATATTTGCAGTTACTATGAAAAGAAATGAAAAGAGTAAAACTGTATGCCAAAAAACAGGGTAAAAAAGATGGTCTATATTTTTGACTCAGCACTACAGACATTTACACACATATGTTTTTAATAACAGCACTGTGGTGTCTGTGTACTGGTGAATTATTATAAGGCACAGACCATTCCCAATCTGTGAGGCAGATTCCTACCCTAGAAAACAAAGCATTTTACTTGTCAGTGGTAAATAGGCTATCCGTTAGCAGAGAGTTGACAAAAAAAAGTCAGAGGACAACCATTCTGAAAGCAAAATATCCAAGTAGATTTTCATCTACTTGTCTTGGCAACATGTCTCAGTGACTTTTCATTATACTGTATCAAAAAGGGAGAGTCAAGAGAGAAGCTCCGGGGGCCAGAAGAATGAATGGAAATATGTAGTTTTAGGGGGAGAGCAGAGAACCTTTAGGATGTCCTAAAGATCTGGGATGTGAGAAACTCCCAGGATTCAATGGGGATGACCTTAGCTGAAATGCCCAACAGTGGGGAGATGGAATCTAAAAGACCACCTCCAGTAGATAGACAGGGGCTCCAGTGGAAAGATGAGGTCACAAAACTACCTTCAAATTTTTTGAACCAGAATTGTTCCTGTCTGAAAGAAATGCAGGGACAAAAATGGAACAGAGATTGAAGGAAAGGCCATCCAGTGACCAACCCAACTTAGGATCCACACTGACACTACTACTGATTCCATGTTGCGCTTACAGACAGGAACCTAGCATGGCTGTCCTCTGAGGGGCTCTACCAGTATCTGACTGAAACAGATGAAGATAATTACAGTCCTAACTGAGGTCAGAGACCCTTATGGAAGAGTTAGGGGAAGGATTAAAGGAACTGAAGGGGATGGCAACCACATAGAAAGACCAACAGTATCAACTAACACAGATCCCTTGGAGCTCCCAGAGACCAAGCCACCAACCAAAGAGCATACATGAGCTGGTCCATGGCCCCTGGCACATATGTAGCAGAAAACTATCTTGTCTGGCCTCAGTGGAAGAGTGTGAGCCTAATCCTGTAGAGACTTGATGCCCCAAGGGAGAGGGATGTGGGGGGAGAGGAAAAGCACCGCCTCAGAGGCAAAAGAGAGGAGAGAGGGGTGAAGAACTCTGGGAGTGGGCGTAACATTTGGAATGTAAATAAATAAAACAATTAAAAATAAGGTATACCGGGGGCTGGTGAGATGGCTCAGTGGGTAAGAGCACCGACTGCTCTTCCAAAGGTCCTGAGTTCAAATCCTAGCAACCACATGGTGGCTCACAACCATCTGTAACAAAAATCTGATGCCCTCTCCTGGAGTGTCTGAAGAGAGCTACAGTGTACACACTTTTAATAAATAAATAAATAAATATTTAAAAAAAAATAAGGTTTACCAAAAGAAAAATAAATAGATAAAGTAAATAATAAATAAAAAGCCTGTGAATACTAGTAGCAGGGCTAAACCCAACAACAGAAACAAAAGAGTGTCATCTGAAGAAGTGGCTGCCTGCATCATTTTCATCTCAGGTAAGAACTGACCATATTGCTAAGTGTGCAAACAAGATACTGGCAGCCAACAAACCAACCACTAGTGATGACAGAAACCACAGAATCATGTGACTCTCTTTGCCTATCACTCTGGAAAAGTTTGACTAAAACAGTTCAAGGTTACCATTTCCTCTAATGTTCCCACCACTACTCAAAGCTGTTCAACGATTTACCTCAAAAGCCAAGAGCCACCAACAGAAAGTAAAATGCTAACAAGCTCACTAATTCCTCCTAGATAATAAAGGGTATTTAATAAGTAAGATGCTTCAGCCACACCAAGGACAGTGGCAACCAGACAGTGTAGTAGTGCCTACAGGACCAAAGACAAGCACTCCAGTAAAGCTGCCAAAGGCAGGAACTGTGTATACAGCTCAGTCCCAAGAATGCAGAGGACTGAGGACTGAGTCCACATAAAATCAAACCTGGGTGCTCAGGCTGAAGAGATGGCTCAGCAGTTAAGACTACTTACTGTTTGTTCAGAGAACCTGGATTTGGTTCCCAATAATCACATGGCATCTCACAACCTTCCATAGACACACATGTGTTATACATACACATACATAAGCCAAGCACTCATCTCCATAAAATGAGATAAATAAATCTAAAAAACTTTTAAAGCTGGATGTGGTGATGCATTTCTATAATCCCAATCATGGGGAAACAGAGACAGGAAGATCCCTGGGATGCTGGTTGACCAGCCAATCTCTGAGTCAGTGAGTTCCAGAGAGAGATACTTGTCTCAAAAAACAAGGTAGTAAGCAACTGAGAAATACATACACATACACACACACACACACACACACACACACACACACACAAACACAGGAACACATACACACACCAAAAGAGAAAACTCTACAGGAGCCTCTGTTAGAAATAATCACACTGTCTCCAGAAGGGTACATGTAAAACCTCCAATAGACACAAATGCCTTCTAATCTCATTTCCATCTGGGCCTCACTGACCTCCATTTTACTCAACAGGTCAAATTCTTGAAATGTTTAAGCTTGTGACTCTGAAGTTTAGCACGTTTTTCAACACAAACCCCAAGCGATATTTTTTCATTTGTAATATTTTTATTGCTGACCAGTCTGGAAACACCTCACCCTGCCCTGTGAGTCCCATAAATCACATTAACAAGCACTTGAAAATAAGACTTGGGGAGAAGGAAAGAAAGTATGGTTAACACATGAAGCAAGCTGTGAGTCCCTAAAATGTGTACCCTGTGTAATGGCACCCAAGCTCGAATGGCAGCAGATAAGCCTCACACTATGTCTTCCAGCCTCAGACACCAAGCATCCAGGGTGAGGATTTAGTTCAACCACAAATGACCCTGGAATTACAATCTTCCAATTATCCTCTTCCCTGTAATTGCAGACTTTCTTTTCCCAGTACTAATTCAGTTTGGGAAAAACACATAAAACCTGGACCCAAGCATGGCACTAGACTAAGATTCAATGAGTGTTCACATGCTGCAGCTTATTACAAATTCAACAGAAGGGGCTAAGATTTGTTTAATTCCCAGGCTGACTTTAACTGGGCTGCCTTTTGTGGAAGTGATGGGCTTTCTGCCTCTCTTTCCTGCCAAGGTTCTGAGGTGCTCCCTACCTGATATTTATTTATCCTTTACCTTTCAGAGACAGCCAAGTCCTAAGGTATTTAAATATATTATCGAGATTATCCAGACTCATTTTTAATAAAAAAATTCTCTTAGAGGTTGTGATAACAAAATGGCAATGATATTCCCAGGCCTTTCTCTTTCTTACTCCAGGAGTTGAAAGCACATTATATTTAATTCACAAGAAGTGATTTTTAAATCTAAATGAATAAGATTTAATACTGTGTAGTAAACAGTCTTATCTAGAGGGTACTCTGCAAAGAACATCTTTATTCTGTGATCCCCATGTTTTCCTGAAGAAGTTTATTACACAGATTTGGGCTATTGACCTATGCAATATCAAGTACTGATCTCAATATAACAAACATTCGACATGATTCTTGCTCTCTGGGTTTACAGTATTTCAAGAGGACAAATACACAGATATGTCATTATCACTTCACTGTGATCAAATGTTGGCTCCTCCCTCTAAGCCTTGTGTTCCACCTCTTGCAGACAGGTTGGGAGTTTCT
>NC_034607.1:59385170-59386668 GCF_900095145.1 Mus pahari
GGGCTTTGATCAGACACTTGCCAAGGCCCCATATTTTCCTTTGCAGCCCTGTTCTTTCTCAGGAGTTCTCGTCCTCCAGTTCGGATCCACAGTGGGTTCTGCAGACAGGAGTGCGAACCCACCCCAAGGTGTTCAGCCCACGCAGACAAGGCNCCGGTCTGCGTGCAGGCAGGAACACCACAATCAAATATCTCTAGAAAGCCAGTGGAAGCCAAGGTAAAGAACTGAGGATATTTATGGGCACACAATCCTGTGGAGCAAGAAGATGATAGGCCAAACCTATTCCAACTTGGGACAGGCCTCCATCTTAAAGAAAAGAAATAAAGCCTGAGAACTTGACCTACGGCAGAATCCAAGCTGCTCCCACATACCAGAGAGGACCCCTCAGTTTGTCCTTGGCCAGAGTTATTTCCTAGCAACAGTCAATCAAAGATTAGTCTGATTGTTTCAGATGCACTTCCAGACCATTTGTGATTGTATATGGTCTTGTTCAGAGCACCCACCTTTTGGGCCTATAGTCATTCTATTAGATGCTTGCCAGACTAGACACCCTCTCCCTCACCCCCTTACTTGCTCCTATTTTCTTATAAAACTTTGTCCTGCTGAGAGTTTGAGGCTGCTCCACCTTCTCTTCCTGTCCTGCTGTATCAGGGTTGGGTTGGAGGAGAGCCTAGCCTGAGCTTGTAATAAAGAGGCCCTAATGCTATTGCATCATCAGAGATGGCTCCTTGGTGGTATTTTGGGGTTCATGAATGCCTCCTGGCACAACAAAGGAACTCTGTAAGTGAGGAACTGTGAGAAGCAATGCAGAGTTATTTATTATTGAGAACCAACTCTCCATGTTGAAGAAACAGCCCAATGCTAATCAGACACTGATTGGCTTCATGGATGTCTCAAGACACTGCAGAGAAACTGAAGTCTACAAGAAGACAAGAGAGGCCATTTTGCTTCCTGGCTTCCTCTGGCCTCCTATTCCATTCCAGTTGGCCCCACTGTGTTCTGATTCCCCTGCTCATCAATTTGCACTATCAAGTACAGGAGCTTGCAGCTGGTGGTCTCAGGGGAATTAAGAGCATAAGCTGAGCTGATAGGTAAGGCAAACTAGTCTGGAAACTGAGCTGGCAGAGATAGGAGAAAAACACTAGTACGACTCAGACAAGAGCCATGAACAAAAACAGACTGAAAAGGGAAAAGATAAATTGATGAAACTCATTTTATTTTATTTTTTTATTAAGAAAATTATTATTTTCTTTATTTACATTTCAAATGCTATCCCAAAAGTTCCCTATACCCCCCCAACCCCCCCTGCTCCCCTACCCACCCACTCCCACTACTTGGCCCAGGCCTTGCCTTGTGCTGGGTCATATAAAGTTTGCAAGACCAAGGGGTCTCTCTTCCCAATAATGGCCAATTGGGCCATCTTCTGCTACATATGCACTAGAGACACAAACTCAGGGGGTACTGGTTAGTTCATATTGTTGTTCCACCTATAGGGTAG
>NC_034607.1:59386679-59388135 GCF_900095145.1 Mus pahari
AAGATGGCTCACCTTCCGGTTCAGACCTGGAGACTCTTTATTTTATTTTTGATGAGGCTCTTTTTTATTGAAAGGTTGTATTCATATTACATACATAATAAAAGCTGAAGTGTGGCCACCAGATCTTGGAATGACCATTCTCCAATCTATGCCCTAACCTTAAAGTAATGAATGGGTTGGCTGCTTCCTTAACAAAAATACTCATGTGGGACCAAGGGCCTTTACAAAGGATATTGCTCAAAAGGAAGCCATAAGCCCTTGGACTAAAATCTTCAAACATGACAGAAACATCAGAATTAGTTTCCAAATCAGAAGTAAAAAGGACAATTATTCCTCTTTCTTTATTGTGTTTTGTTGGGACCTGTTTATTCTTTCCTGGATGTATTCTCTCAGAAGAGTGGTTAGGTAAAGTCAAATATGCAATGATTGCTAGCCTAAAGATTTTTCACATGAAAGGTGAGATATGTATAGATGATATCAGTAGCCCTCAAAATTCAGGTATCACAAATGATTGATGACAATGACTTTGACTGTGGATGCATTATTTCATTTCTTCATTACCTCTGCACTAAACCTTAGGTATGTCAGCAAAAAACTTTAAGTAACAACGTCAGTTTTGTGAACTATGGGAAAATGGTTTCACTCAGAACACTAGCCTTCTCCACAGAGAATGAAGAATCTCTTCAAGCAGTTTTTAAATCTTGGCTTCAGCAACTCAACTGCTTGTATGCACACTTCCTAGGCACCGATCTCATTCACTTTGTTTTAAGCACCATAAATTATTCTGGAAAAATCCATCACATCCTTCACAGAGCTCAAGTGAAAATCCAAGACTGTCTCATGTGTCTAATTCTCAGCTAACCTTATTCAATCTCAATAACATTCCTGAAGTCCAAACTTAATTACTAACTCAGTGAGAGTTGAACTGGGGATCTGAGAACAGAAAAGGCCCAAATGATTGCAAAAAGCTCAATGAACCCCACCACAATATGTAAAACAGGTCCTCAAGAATTATAAGTACCCTCAAGGACAATTTGTATGTTTACAAAGCATAAATTCTTAAACATACATATTCACTTTTCTTTCTAAAACACATGTACTCATACTTTTTGAGGGGGAAAATTCTCAAAGATACAGGATGTCTTCTCTTTCATGGCATGTGGAAAATTCCATGTATTGACCCATTTTCATTTTTCTATGACTTTTATTAACTAAATATCCAGATAAAATCTCTGTAACCTCAACCTGAACTTTTACTATTTTGCTTTGAATTTTTGTTTTCTTATGTGGTTTACTTTAGTTGCTATAATTTAGAAGATAGCATTCACTCTACTAGAAAACTTTTAAATCTGACCGTTCTAGCAAATTTTCTTCATGACAATAACTGTATTAGTCAGGGTTCTCTAGAGTCACAGAACTTACAGATAGTCTCTATGTAGTAAAGGAATTTATTGAT
>NC_034607.1:59392550-59416349 GCF_900095145.1 Mus pahari
TTTGAAGTCATTTCTCTGTTTTGTGTCAAGTAACTTCAATGTACTTTGCCTACTGTGACATCCTACCCCTTTGTTCTCTGTACTTTATAACGCTGGTGTTCACTTTATGAGAATACATTCAGTTTTACACCCTCTCTCGTGTGGACTGTCTGTCACTCATCCGCCGAATCCTCGCTCACCTGCAACCAAGAGACCCCAAGTTAGGTCCAGTCTGTGGCAATATGGAGGGAAGGAACTGGAAGAGGTTATGGAGAAGGGGAATGGGGTGTTCAGGATCAGGTGTGGAGAAGAACAGAAGAGATGGCTATATATTCATGAAAATGAATGGAAAGCTGCAACTAATGGGGTGAGGAGATGGGGCATCTCCAGGATGAGACAAAGACCTAGAATAGGGGAGGTCCCCAAGAATCAATGGGGGTGACCTTAGCTGTGACTCGCAGCATTAGGAATATGGAACCCAAAGAGGAGAGATAACCAGGCAGGAACCCCAGTGGAGCAATAGAGACATCAACTCACCCACAAAACATTCAATCCAAAATTTATTCTGTTAAAAGAAATGCAGGAATTGGGGATGGAGCAGAGACTGAAGGAATGGCTAACCAATACTGGCCCAACATTAGACCCATCTCATGGGCAAGCACTAATCCCTTACACTACTAATGATACTCTGTTTTGCTTGCAGACAGGAGTCTAGCATGGCTGTCCTCTGAGAGCCTCCACCCAGAAGCTGACTCAGACAGATGCAGATACTCACAGCCTAATAGAGGATGGAGCTTGGTGACTCTTATGGAAGAAAAGGAGGAAGGATTGCAGGCCCAAAGCGATGGGAACTCCACAGGAATACCAACAGTGTCAACTAGCCTGGATCCTCAGGGGCTCTCAGAGTCTTAACCACCAACCAAAAAACATACACAGGCTGGACCTAGGCCTCTCCACACATATGTATCAGATGTGCAGCTTGGTCTTCATGCTGGTCCCAAACAACTGAGCAGGGGTTACCCCAAAAGCTGTTGCCTATATGTGGAATATGTTCTTCTAGCTAAGCTGCCTTGTTTGACTTCATAGGAGAGGATGTGCCTAGTCTCAGATACTTGATGTGTCAGGGTAGGGTAATACCAAGGTAGGAGGAAGGGGTCCCTACCTGCTCAGAGGAGAAGGGGAAGAGGTAAGGGGCAAAGAATTGTGGCCAGGAGGGGTCAAGCAATGATCAGAATGTAAAGTGAATAAGAAAAAAAGGTACACTGTATAAAAATAAAATAAAATATCTAGAAATTAGCCTAACTGAAAAGATAAAGGACGTCCAATGGAAACTTTAAGATATTGATCAAAAAAAACGAAGAGATAAAAAGGAGGCCAAATACGATAGTTCGTGTCAGCATTTAGGAGACAGAAGCAGGCAGATGTCTGTGAGTTCAGAGCCAGACTGGTCTGCATACATGCTCCAAGACAGCTAAGACTAGAGAAAGACACTGTTTCAATAAATAGATGAGAAAGGAAAGAGAAAGTGGGGAAAGAGGTGGAGAGAGAGAGGGGAGAATGTGATGGAAAAGTACTCATGCTCATGGATTTACAAAATTAATATTGTGAAAGTGGTAACATTACTAAGTATAGTTTACAGACTCAACTCAAGTCCCATCAAAATCCAATGGCATTAGAAAACTAGGGAATAAAAAACATTAAGCAGGTGTGGCCATGCATGTCTTTAATTCCAGCACTGAAGAAACACAGCCAGGTGAATCTTTATGATTTCTAGGACAAGCTTAGTCTCTGTAACTACCTGCCCATCATCCAGGGTATAGTGAGAAGACAGGTTCCAGCAGGAGAAAGAAGATGAAAAGGGAAGAATGGGGTAGGAAAGATCAAAACTCATTATATAAATGCATGAAACTGCAAACAATTTTAAACAAATACACTGTTTTCAAAGGATGCAGAGTCTGCTTAATTTGGAGGAAACAAATTAACCAAATATATTTCCAGGTGATTGAGTATATTGCATGCCAGGGAAATTCAAAGGAGTACATCACCCAGTCAGTTAAGAACAAGAAAGGCAAAAGGAAGTAGGAAAGAAGGGCTGAACCTGAGCTAGTAAAAATACTTGGGAAAAAATGGAAGCAAAATATTCCAAGGAAAGAACATAAACAAAGGAGAGTATCTCAGTGAGTATGTGAGCTTGTGCATATGCACATATGTATATGTGTACACACATGTGCAAAGCAACAATTATAGTCACAGTATACAAAGTGTAGTACACAGTAGGCAGAAGATGAAGTCTTGTATGACCCATGATGAACTTTGAGTTTATCTCACAGGTGACATGTCATGTTCAGTTTGTGAAAATGAGTGACCTTTTTACCCACTGACAATGAGGTATTTGGGGAGAACTCAGTGAGTTTCAGCTAGGTCTTGGTAAATGAGAAAGGTGTTTTGTGTCCACAGTCTGGCACATAAGGCTAGGCTTATGTGTTGTCATGGTGTCCTTTCCAGAAGAGTTTATTATTTTCTATCTTCCTATATGTATACACTAAAGTGAGTTTATTATGCATCTTACAACCTTTGTAGAATCATCTTTAAGATGTTTGAGAATATCCATACATAATTTTGTAGGTTATGCAGAAAAAATTAGAGTGAAACCTATAGATATGTGATCTAAGAGCATGTGATCTAGAAGTAATATGCAGCAAGGACTCTAACCACTATGTCTCAGGGATTAGGGAGCTATAAATTGCTTCTGAAACAGATAGCAGCCCTTCTAATATAGCATCCATTAAATGTCAGAATCTTCAGAAATATCAAGAACACTCAATGCCTACATAACTAAATTTAGAAACCCTTAGGGTGGTTCTTTCAGTCAAGAGCCATGCGTAGGCCAAGGTGCCCATTGAGAATGACTCAAGCCACATGCACAGGCCAAGAGCATCATATAAATGCAAATAATAAGCAATGAGGTTCTGGAATTGACATTCAAGTCATCTGAATACACTGGCAAACATATGCCACCAATGTGACTAACAGCACAGTGTCAGCTAAGGTCTGTGTGACACCATCTTCCTGAGAGGCACCAGGTGTGCTGTACTGTCTCACCCCTTGATTGTCTTGGAAATGGAACCTGTCAAAGCTCCTTCACCTATTGATAGACAGCGAGTCCTTGCTTCATTCTAAAATGCAGGCTCCTTTGTTCCCTAACTGTTGGAACAGCTTGTATCTTACTGCTAGCCTAAACAACTCTATATGAACTCCTTATGCAGAATTTTCTGCTGCATTCTAAGGTACAAAGGACACAAAGAAGGTCCATCTTGTCCCCTTGCCAGGGAGAGTTCCCATGGTATTAAGGCTCTAGCTATAAACAGTCTATAAGGCCACAGACATTTCCTGTCCTAAGCATTTCCTCTTCAGGGGTGTAAACTCAGAGATAGTTCCATACACATTATACTTAGTCTACTCTGTTAACTACTTAATGTGGCATGTTTACCTCATTATCAAAAAGTGCTTTAAATGAATACAACTTTTAGAGACAATTATCAAGCTTTTGATCTAAGCTTGGAATCCTATTCGATACTCCCTGGTCTTAAGCCTTTCTTATCACCAACATGGGCTTAGTACAAAGCTGTCCCAGTATCTAACAGATCATGGTACCACTTAGACTGGATATGGAAGTCTTTGTACTTCCTGTATGTTTTCTGGGCTGTGATATATTGTGTGGCTAGTTAAAGTTTGATTTAGGACTCTGGTCTTTACATTCAGCATTGGCTAATAATTACTAAGTTTATTATGCCATCATTCAAATCTGCTTTCAACTGAAGAACACATTAGGTTGCTTAATAATTAAACACAGTTTGTTTTGCACATTTTTCTCTTTTTTACCATAAATTCAAAGAATAGGAGCTATTGCCTCTTTTAATAAATGTCCAGGTGGAAATATTATCATCACATCATCTGAGCATCCTTACACAGAAGTCCCAATGTCAAGAAGCTCTGTTGTCTCTACTCTGTCACTGTGATCACCAAACCTCCAACAGTCCTAGGATACCCCTGACCCATTACAGAAAGAGAAGTATTTCTGCACATCATACTCTAGTCTTGGTAACTTAAGCAAAAATGCTAGCCATTCTAACTTTAGCATCACAATAGGAAGCTCTGTTAGTGCAAAAGAACACATCATTTTGGCTATCCCTTGACCTGCTCCTGACTTTGTGGTACTACCAAGTATCTAACCCCTGGCTCTCTGCTTCATGGTGCTATTACTGGGGACACATAAAATCTGACCCACCCTCTGCAGGCTAATTTATATATGTAGAATTACTTCAGAAACTATACAATGTGATAAATAGAACAACCCTGGAGTGGTTTCAAAAGTGCAACATGATTTATCAGCATGGAGAAGGAATGTGTGAAGCCATGATGATAAATGAAAAATGAAGGCTTTGGATTGACCCTGGGGAATGACTTCATCTCCTAACCACTATCTAGCTTTAGCCCTCCTAACAAGACAGAGATAGTAGATCTAACCTTAAATGAACGAGACACATGATGCATTCTTCATGGGAGTCAGAAAACATTCTGAGTTAGTGTGAGATAGCAAATATCTCCTTTGTGACTGAACTGATGAGGGTAATGGTGATGATAATAGTTATGGTGATAGTGATGGTGATGATGGTCAAAGTAGTGATGGTAGTGGTAATGGTGGTGATGGAGGTGATGGTGGTGGTTGTAGTGGTAGTGATGGTGATGGTAGTGGTGGTGATGGAGGTAATGGTGGTGGTGGTAGTGGTGATGGAGGAGTGGAGGTAGTGGTAATGGTGGTAGTGATGGTGGTGGTGATAGTGATAGTGGTGGTGGTGATGGTGGTAGTGGTGATGGTGGTGGTGGTAGTGGTGATGGTGGTGGTGATAGTGGTGATAGTGGAGGTGATAGTGGTGATGGTGGAGGTGGTGGTGGTGATTATAAGTATCTTTCATATTAGAGTTACAAAACTTCAGAGATGGAAGAGCTATTTGCCACCACCTATCTATCTGTCTCCATCTAACTGCCCCATTTTGCATAAGAGGATATCAAGGCTTATGCAACTGAAACAGCAGCTAAACCACATGATTGCTTAACAGGACAGCTGCAAGAAGAAACCTGGATTATTATGTGATGCTTTCTTCATTACATCCATCACCTGTGTCTCCCATAATTCCTCAATCATTTTTCAAAATTAGTCATTTAAAAGGGCACTTTATTTATTCATTCACTCAACAAATACTGACTGTTTACTTTGAGCTAGACATACTCAAAGCACCAGGGACCCAACAATAAATAAAACATAAATACCCTGATTTCACAGGATAAATACAAAAGCAATTGCTAAGGAGAAAATAAAGCAGGAATGAAGGAAATAAAATTTCTAAATATCTAGGGGAAATGTGTTTTAAGGAAAGAATGAACTATATAAACAAACTCAAAGAAAAAATTCACATGATCATCTCCTTAGATGCAGAAAAAGCATTTCACAAATTAGAATACCCCTTCATGTTAAAGGTGTTCAAGAGATCAGGAATTCAAAGCCCATACCTAAACATAATAAAATCAATTTACAGCAAACCAACAGCCGATATCAAATTAAATGGAGACATACTTGAAGCACTCCCACTAAAATCAGGGACAAGACAAGGATGCCCACTCTCCCTATATCTATTCAATATAGTACTCAAAGTGTTAGCTCGAACAATAAAACAACAAAAAGAGGTCAAGGGGATACAAATTCATAAAGAAGAAATAAAGGTATCACTATTTGCAGATGATATGATAGTAGACATAAGCAACCCCAAAAATTCTACCAGAGAACTTCTCCAGCTGATAAACAACTTCGGCAAAGTGACCAAATATAAAATTAACTCAAAGAAATCAGTAGCCTTCCTTCATACAAATTGATAAACAGGCTGAGAAAGAAATAAGGGAAACAACTCCCTTCACAATAGCCACAATTAATATAAATATATTGGGGTAACTCTAACAAAACAAGTGAAAGACCTGCATGACAATAACTTAAAGTCTCTCAAGAAAGAAATTGAAGAAGATCTCAGAAAATGGAGAGATCTCCCATGCTCATGGACTGGAAGAATTAATATAGTAAAAATGCCCAACCTACCAAAGGCAATACACAGATTCAATGCAATATCCATCAAAATCCAGCACAATTCTTCGAAGACATGGAAAAAGCAATTCTCAAATTCATCTGGAGAGGCAAAAAAACCAAAATAGTGAAAACAATTCTTAACAATAAAAGAACAGTTGGAGGAATCACCATCCCTGACCTCAAGATTTACTACAGAGCAATAGTGATAAAAACTGCATGGTATTGAAACAGAGACAGACAGGTTGATCAATGGAATAGAATTGAAGACCCAGAAATAAAACCACACACTTACAAACACTTGATCTTTGACAAAGAAGCCAAAAATATACAATGTAAAAAAAAGAAAGCATTTTCAATAAATGATGCTGGCCTAACTGGCTGTTGTATGTAGAAAAATGAAAATAAACCCATATTTGTTACCTTGCACAAAGCTCAAGTCCAAGTGGATCAAGGACCTCAACATAAAACCAGATACACTGATTCTAGTAGAAGAAAAAGTAGGAAAGAGCCTTGAACTCATCAGTACATGGGGAAATTTCCTAAACAGAACTCTAATGGCTCATGCTCTAAGAGCAAGAATTGATTAATTGGACCTCATGAAACTGAAAAGCTTCTGTAAGGCATAGGACATAGTCAATAAGACAAATCAGCAGCCTACAGGTTGGGGAAAAATCTTCACTAACCCTACATCTGACAGAGGGCTAATATCCAAAATATATAAAGAACTCAAGAAGCTAACCACCAAAAATCCAAACAACCCAAACAAAAAATGGGGTATAGAACTAAACTGAGAATTCACAACAGAGAAGTCTCAGGTGGCTGAGAAGCACCTAAAGAAATGTTCAAAGTCCTTAGTGATCAGAGAAATGCAAATCAAAACGACCCTGAGATTCCACCTTACACCAATCAGAATGGCTAAGATCAAAACCTCAGGTGACAACACATGTTGGAGAGGATGTGGAGAAAGATGAACACTCCTCCATTGCTGGTGGGATTGCAAACTAGTATAACCACTCTGGAAATCAATCTGGAGGTTCCTCAGAAAATTGGAAATAGACCTACCTGAAGACCCAACAATACCACTCTTGGGAATATGCCCAAAAGATGCCCCACATGCCACATGGCACATGTTGCACCTTGTTCGTAGCAGCTTTATTTGTGATAGCCAGAAGTTGGAAACGACCCAGATTTGCCACGTCAAGAGAACGGATACAGAAAATGTAGTTCATTTACACAATGAAATACTACTCAGCTACTAAGTGCAAGGACATCCTGAGCTTTGCAGGCAAATGGATGGAACTAGAAAATGTCATCCTGAGTGAGGTAACTCAGACCCAAAAGGATATGCATGGTATGTACTCACTAATAAATGGATATTAGCCAAAAAAAAAAAAAAATACAGAATACCCAAGATACCAAGATACAGTCCACAGAACCCAAAAAGGTTAACAAGCTGAAGGGCCCAAATGAGGACACCTCAGTCCCACTTGGGAGGTAAAAGAAAGCAATTACAAGTGGGGAGGGAGAGAAGGACTTGGGAGAGAAAGTAGAGGTGGGAGAAGAGGGGGACCTGATCTGGTATTGGGTGAGGGAAAAGGACTAAAGCCCTGAGGGCCAGCAGAAAGAATGGAAACAGGCAATCTTGGGAGGTAGGAGGTTGAGGGGGACCCTCCAGAATGTACCAGAGACCTGGGGAGTGAGAGATGCTCAGTCCTCAAAGGGAGGGACCTTAGATGAAATGTCTGAAAGTAGGAAGAGGGAACTTGTAGAGCCCAATTCCAGCAGAAAGGTAGGTTATCAAGTGAGGGAGGAGATTGCCATCCCACAGTCAAAACTCTGACCCATAACTGTTCCTGTCTGAAAGAACTTCAGGGATGGGATGGAAATGGAGAGGAGCCTGAGGAAAAGGAGGTCCAGCGACATGCCCAAAGTGGGATCCAACTCAAGGGGAGGTCCCAAAGCCTAATACTATTACTGAGGCTATGGGGAGCTCACAAAACACGACCTATCAAAGCTGCCCTCCAAAAGACCCAACAAGCAGCTGAGAGAGTCAGATGCAGATAATGGAAAAATGACAGAAGCTGCTGACCCCTGTGGTTGAATTAGGGAAAGGCTGGAAGAAGCTGAGGAGGAGGGCAGCCCTATAGGAGGACCAGCAGTCCCAATTAATCTGGACCCCCGAGATCTCTCAAACACTGGACCACCAACCAGGCAGCATACACCAGCTGATATGAGGCCCCCAACACATAAACAGCAAAAGACTGCCAGGTCTGGGTTCAGTCAGAGAAGCACGTAACCCTCAAGAGACTGGAGGCCCCAGGGAGTTTAGAGGTCTGTTGGATGGTGGGGGCTGAGGGTACATCCTCGTGAAGACGAGGGTGGGAAGGAGCTATTGAATGTAGAACAGTCGGAGGGTGGACCAGGAGGTGGGGGAAATAAAATCTGGGCTGTAAAATAATAAATAAATAAATAAATAAATAAATAAATAAATAAATAAATAAATAAAAATTTTTTAAAGACAGTGAAGGAGCAAATACTGTGTACATAGCTGTGAGCATTCCAAATAGAGGTCCAAGAAAGTCCAGAAGTCCTGAGGTAGTATTTCTTGCTATATTCAGGGACAGAGAAGAGGCCAATGTATAAAAAAATGAATGAATGACATGGTGAAGTCAGAGATATGTGACAGGAACTAAGTCTGCACATATCAAGTGTTCATAGAAGAGCTGCAGTTGAGTCCAGTGAGATGCTTCATAGAGCAATGTGTTGATAAAATCTCCATGGCAAAACACTAATAAAGGTAAGACTATAAGGAGAAAAGATTGTTAGGATAATCTGGCAGAGTATTGGTAATAGTGTGACAGCTAGAACCAAGGGGACAGATTGTCATGTGGACCCAATTTCTTTCTTTCTTTTTTTTTTTTTTTTTTTTTTTTTTTTTTTTTTTTTGGTGTGTGTGTGTGTGTGTGTGTGTTTAAGATATTTTCTTTATTTATATTTCAAATGTTATTCCCTTTCCTGGTTTCCCCTCCAAAAGCCCCCTATCTTCTTTCCCCTTCCCCTGCTCACCAACCCACCCATTCCTGCTTCCTGGCCCTGACATTTCCCTACACTGGGGCTTAGAGCCTTCACAGATCAAGGGCCTCTCCTCCCATTGATGACTGATTAGGCCATCCTCTGCTACATATGCAGTTGGAGCCATGAGTTCCACCATGTGTTTTCTTTGGTTGGTGGTTTAGTCCCTGGGAGCTCTGGGGATACTGGTTAGTTCATATTGTTGTTCTTCCTATGGGGCTGCAAACCCCTTCAACTCCTTGGAGTAGACCCAATTTCTGATAAAAATTCAAGACATGAAAGCCAAGTCTAGCATGGCTAAAATATTTCCTATGAATAACTGAAAGGACAGAGTTTCTATCAGCAGAGAGAAGGATGAATTGGGCAGAAGCTAGTTTGAAAGGGGATATAGCACTCATGCTCTCCATGCTAGACATTCACACAAGGAGCTGGTTAGATGCCTGTGGACAGAGCCAACTGATGTTTAACTAGTATAGAGTCCAGAACACAGGTGCTGGCTGAAGACATGCAACCAGGAGCTAAGACAAAAGGAAGAGACTAAAACCATGAGAATGGGATGGCCACCTAGGAAGAGTGAGAGTGGATAGAGAAGAGGGTTCCACATCCAACTCCAGGATTCTTCAGCATCATTTAAACACTGAAAATCTGTAGTAGGATAGAATGCTATGGAACTAGAAAAACCACCAAACCCTGGCCCAGACTCTGAAGGAGTCTCTCTCTGAGCTCAGCATATGCCTTCATGTCTAAACTGTTCTTTCCTTTTATTAGCTACTTTTCTTCAAAATCATATGCCTTGTTTCATTTTTTTATCTTATTTGTATGTCTTTACTTTGTAGGACTGGTTATGTTTTCCAAAACACAAATCATCTCCCACCCTCTGAAAGAAAAGATTCACTACCATTAGTTACCTTCAAAAGAATATGTCTATGCCTCTCAGGATCCGATGGTAGTTATTATGGAAAGACACCAAGATAAGGAAAAGATAGCATATGTTTTCTCTCATGAAGAATCTAGAGATAAACAATAAATAATAGATACATAGATAGATAGACAGATGATTGATAGAAGATAGGTAGGATAGGTGATAGATTAATAGATAGATAAATAGATAGATGATAGATAGATAGATAGACAGACAGCATATGCATATACATGTATCCAAGGGGGATATGAAAGCAGAAAGGGGCAGAGAAGGGGTGCCAATGGGAAGAGGAAGGGGATCAAGAGGGTGATAATGTCATAATGAAACTCACTCTTTTGCATATGAAAATCTTTATGTAAATAAAAAACCATGAGTCAGTGAAACCATAAACCATAGGGAGGTATAAAAATCAAACAACAATGAGGTATTTATTACCAGTGATGGTACAGCTTCTCAAGATGGTACTGAAGGACAGGAACTGCTCCTTTCAGTCACATGTGTATAGTGCAGCTAATTTCTGTTAAATGTTCTCCAAGCCACTTGCAATAACTGCAAGAAGAAAATTTTCTACAGTTTGTTTTTGGCATCTCTTACTATGCTTGGGTGAGCCCAGGGCCTTGAGCACGCCAGGCACACATTCTACCACTGAGCTACATCCCAGCCCCTCACTAGCTACATTGTAAAAGAGAAGAATGACAGTTGAAACATGGAGAATAACTTTCTCAACTACTGAACTGGACAATTTGACTGCCTAGTCCCACTACAAAGTTGAGCTCAGAGACTGCAAAGTGGCCATGAGCATAGGAAACACCTGAAGTCTGTGGTCTGCTGGGTGTTTTGAGAAACTTCGATAAGTTGATTTTGAACACCTTTAGGTTATGCTTGGCTTCCGTGTATCACAACCCACACCAATCATTTCAGCCTTCATTCTCACACTGCATCACCTAACTTACCAGCTGCAACAGTGTGCCTGGGCTGTTGATTGTTACTCTAACAAACTTCTTCCCCTGACAGGCTCAGCATGGCTTTAAGTGAAGTCCACCCCTGTTGCAGTAAATCTCTCCAACCCAAATATGCCCCGGCAATGAAAACACAACACAGTTAATATGATTACATGTTGTGCGCCTAGATTGGGCAGATCTACCGCTACACTACCATCCTCACCAGCTTATGAGACACCTTAGAACTTGCAGTTTCCCCAGGCCCTGTGCTTCTGCTCCGCTTTTCTCCTTCCTCCTCCTTTGCATCCTCTCCCTCTTCCATTTTCTCCTTCTTCTTCTTCTCTCCACCTTCTGCTCCACCTTTCCTTTTATCTGCCCAATCATCAGCTCTCCTTTATTTTACAAATTAAGGTGGGAAGCAGATTTACAGGAAATCACCTGAGTGCTGACTCATTTCCTTGTTTGCAACCACTCACAAGAGAATGGAATTAACATCAAATATAATTAGCCCCAGGGCTATCCACAACACACCCCTTTTTTTTTGTTTTGTTTTGTTTTTTGTTTTGTTTTTTTCATGTGCATCCACACATAGCCTGTATACCCTATCAGCATCAATACCACCAATACTATCATGTAAAATAACACAATACAGATATCCTTTCGATTGCAATACTTTGAAGGCTTTGTTGTTGTTGTTGTTTATGTGTTTTGTTGTAATTTGCTTTATTTTGCTTTGCTTTTGGTTTGATTGGCTGGTTGGTTGAGTTTGTTGTTGTTTGTTAGTTTGGATTAGACAGAATCACATGTAGACACACCTGGTCCTGAACTCACATGCAACCCAGCTGACCTTTAGCCATCCTCCCTCCTCAGCCTCCCAAGTTCTAGGGTTAAATACATGTTTGCAACACTAAATCCAAATTCATCTGGATACTTTTCCCTATAGAGGTCATTCACAATGCCTGAGACACCTTCCCAGACAGATCTGTCTAAATACAATTCAAATCAACTTCCACAGCTTAAGAACAAAATTGGATAATGTATAAAAGCAGAGCTTTGCCCTGATTATCTGTAAACATGAATTCAAATATTTCTTTTCCTAGTGACAAAGTTTCTGCAGAGAAATGTCTTAAACACCAAAGATATGAAGTTGGGAGGGGACATTAAGGAGGGTATGAGAGGAATAGAATGGAAGTTGGGGGGTGGGGGGGCTGGTGAGAGTTAGATGTGAGCCAGGTATGGTGCAAGCCTTTAGTCCCAGAATTTGTGAGGCAGAGGCAGGAGGATCTCTGTGAGTTTGAGTCCAGCCTGATCTACATAGTGAGTTTCAGGACAGCCAGGGCTCTGTAGAGTTAGATATGAGCATAGTATTATAGACATGGGTCACATTAAGAAAAAAATTTAATCTTTTTATTAATCTTTAAATTTTTCATACAAATAGTAGATTTAATTCTGATATTTTCTTACATGCTTATCATTGTAGTTTTCCTATTACAAATCATTAAATGTCTAGCACTTATAATTACTTTCTTGTATTGTCTGTCCCATCAAGCCAACATATATTTTCAATATCATCTGACTCTTAAGGATCAAAAAGAGCACTCTGATTCTGACAATTTGACAGAAGGAAAGTTGTAAGTAATATTTATTGTCAGTTTTTGAGCATTCTTAAACAAAAATCCAACTGCTACTGAGCTTTCTGGAAATGATAAGGGATGAGGAGTTTAGCTAAGGCCCTAGCTTCTTGTGAGTATTATCTAACAAAAGCATGAAAGCCAGTTTTCTAAGGGCTACTCTTCATTCTGCAAGTTCCAGCAGAGGAAAACACAACTGGCTGCAGAAAGCTAAATTGGGCTGGCTGTGACTCTGGTCTAGCAGGGGTTGTTTGTACCTGAGTGAAGAAGCAACCCACTTATCAGCCTCAGCAGGGCTTGCTTCTTCCTTCTGGAAGAGGAGCCTTGTTATTTTTCTTCACTTTACTCATTACACAAAAGATTATTTGGTTATAAAGCTAAAGAGTCACCCACAATATGTTTAATAACTCAGTTCAGTGATTAGAATACCAGACTCATGAAGAATTTACAAAGTACTTTAAACATGTTTTAATAATCAAATACACATTGTCTTGTTTCCATATACATGAGTACATGTAATTTAAAAATTAATTCTTGTACTAAGTAGCAATTACAATATCCCCATATAAACATGGAGAAACTTAGAAAACCAAATGATACTCACAAACTCACAAAGCTGCAAGAGATCCCAGAGCAGGGATTCCAACCCAAACCCCATGTGCTTTCAATGAGGTACTTGTCCTTATTTTTTTTAGCTATCATGATATTGTTAACATAATCCTGAATTCAGTGGGTCATTGCCTGACTACTCAATCATCCATCAGGATTAAACATTGTTTGTGCAGTTTACAAAAGTCTATAACAGAATGAAGTTGTACTAGTTGCTTGTCTTGTTGCTGTTAAAACGTACCTACTAAAAAGGACTTAAGACAAAAAGGTTTATTTTGGCTCAAAGTTTGAGGGTACACTCCATTGGAGTTGAGTGGTCATAGAGACAGAACTTGAGGCAGCTGGTCACACCACCCACAGTCAGGAAGCAGAAAGAGATGAAAATTGTTACTCAGTTCTCTTCCTTTTATTCTTCTGTATCTTCAACCCACAGAATGATACTTGCCACATTTAGGGTAGCTCTTTGATCTCAACTTAATCTACATATCCCTAGAAATTCCTTTTGATGGTGATTTTAGATCCTGTCAAGTTGACAATCAAGATTATTTATCACAGGCAGTTACCAGCAAGTGGAGAGAAAATGATGGGGGTTGGGGGAGGGTAAGAAAAAGGTGTTCAAGAAATGGTGGATATCAGGAAAATTCACCACCGTTCTATTACATGATAGAGTGACTATAGTTAACTATAGTTAACAATAACGTGGCTGGGGTATCCCTCAATGGTACAGCACTTATCTGACATACACAAAGAACTTGACTAATTCCCACTGAGAAAGAGAAAAAAAATAACATATATGTTGGGGTCTCTCACCTCCACTAACCACTCTCCCTCTAAACATTATATTGCACCCCTTAAAGACGCACAGGACTGCTATTAAGAAGACCTCCCCAGATCTCCCAGAATGCAGCGTCGTTGTCGTCGTAGTCATCACCGCCCACTGTTGCCATCCACTGTCGCTCGGACCAACCACTAACGTCGTCTCCGCCCACTCGCTCAAACCCGCCTTCCAGATATGTCTCCGCTCATGATCGGACCACATGGCAGAGAGACAGAGAGACAGAGAGAGTTTCTCCAGGGGACTCAGGGAGGGCTTAGAATCCTTCCTTGTCCGATTAATAAAAATCATGCTCTGATCAGCGCAAACCGACAGGGCATTCATTTTCCTTGCAGTCCATCTTATATTAGGATGTTAAGCTCTTCAGTACAAACCCAATCCAAGGTGTTTTATGCCCATGCAGATACACACAAGTGGCACACATATATTTCAAAATAGCTAAAAGAATGGTTTGTGAATGCTTTCTTCTAAGAGACAAATGTGATAAAAGTATAAGGTAACAATTTGTTGGTCATCCCAATTAGATCATTACACAATGTATATGAGTAATGAAACATTACATCATGCCATCATACCACATAGGTATATGCCAATGTATATACAATGTANATATGCCAACTTCATTTTGTAATAAAAATGTTTAACAATTATTGAAACACTAACTTGCACATCTTGAAGAAAGGAGTAGTGCATGCCTATGATTCTAGTACATGAGAGTATAGAGGAAAAGGATTTCAGGTTACAGGACAAGCAGAGCTACAGAGCAAAAAGAAATCAGGAAGGAGGAGGAGGAGGAGGAGGGGGAGGAGGAGGAGAAGGAGGAGGAGGAGGAGGGGGGGAAAGAGGAAGAAATGGAAGGAGAAAATACTGTTGGAGAAGGAAGAGGGGGGAAAAGAGAAGAGGGAGAAGGATGTGGAGCAGCAAGAGAACAAGATCGGCAGAATGGAAAACACACTCTGGTTTCTATGATCTACAAATGACTTATTTCCCCTAGTGTGTCAGACCTCTATGGCTATAATAGATGACCTAAGATAGTCTACATTTAAGGGAAGTTCATTTGGGCTCAGAGTTTGGGGGCTCCTGTCTAGGATATATGTCCTGTGTTTAATCCTCTCTAGTATGTGGGAAGTAGGCATGCAGATGCAGCATTTCATAGCCAAACAACACCTTTGACTTCATCACCAGTAAGCAAAAGAAATAGGAAGAGATGGGATGTCACACAATCCCTTTGAGGGTACAACACCAATGACCGAAAATCTCCCATCAGGTCCTACCTCTCAATTTTTTTACCTCTTCACATCAGCAATGACTGGGAGCTGATCCTACAACAATCAGGTACCATGGAAACATTGAAAAGCCCAAGGGTAACTTACTATATATGAAAACAAAAGGCTCTAGCAGCTTGTCCCTAAACTTTCATAAAGGTTGTTTATGAAACACTAGCTCTACATGGCATCAAATATAAAGAGATTTTGTGAGCACATCTCCCAGCACATGCCCAATGTGCTATCACGTACTATAGCCTTCCTAGAAAGGGGTATAAAATGAAGTGTAATCCAAATATATTTCAGCTCAGAATTCACATTGTGCATACATAGGTTGGGACCATTGGGATGGGGGGATCCTGCATGTCCTCTATGGATTCTTGCAACTCACCAAATTCCAGGAAAATGTGCTGGGATGCAGTTCTTCCTTCCAATCCTGAGAAAGTCTCATAATAATTCTGATAGTATAAAATTCATTCATCTAAAACTTGGTATAGAACCAAAATAGAGGCAGAAATGCATCTGAGTGGATTTATGAATGGTATGGCTTTTTTTAATCTATCGATGAATGGTATGTTTATTGTAGCTTATTATGAGAAATTAACAGTACTGCAAACCCAATGCCCAAGGCAAATTCAGAGTTGTCACTGAGCCCAGGTCCATCCTGACACTCACAGCCCAATCTCATCATGGCAACTCTTGTGTTCTTAACTCAGCCTTACTTCAGAATGATACCCAACACTGTAAACAGGGAAGGAAAGTTTTAGAGAAAGAGAAAGCATACTTGGGCCCTCTTCAGCATCAAAGAAAGAGACAGAAAAGAAGGAGAAAAAAGAAGTTATGTCACAGTGGACAGACCCAACAGAACCTCAAGGTGATGTCTTGAGACTGCCAGGATGGGGAAATTCTTGGAAGGAAAAGTACATTATCTCATTAGAGGGGTGATTAATTATTCTGCCCATCTCTTTAGCACACCTTAAAGTGAACTCACCTTTCTAAGGGCCAGTCTATAGTTCAGGTGATTGACCTATATAACTAGACTGACTCTTGCAAGACGAAACAACAGTGTTTCTCCAGCTCAAGGTAGACCCCATTCTTTTAGGAGTTAACAGCTTTCCCCTAATGGAGTCCAGTAATAACAAATTCACAGCTATGAGTAAATACTATGCTAACCAGGTACTTGGAACATTTACAGTACTACTGGGAGGGGGGAAATAAATCACAAAAATAAATAAATCTAGGGCTGAGAATTAAAAGAATAACTTTCTAACTTATAATTCATAATATTAATATAATATAATAATATAATTATAATTCATGGTGGCCAATTTCCATTCATCACTTCCCTGAAGACTCAAGACACTTTTAAGTGGCTTGTGAAACAGTTCTAATGAGACAGTTCAAAAATGTCTGGTTCCCAGTGGTGTGTTTCTTTTGAAATCCTAATTTTATTTCATTGACAGCAATCTTTGGGCCACCTAAGAAACTTTAATTTTCACTGAAATCATCAAGGAATTATTGTAAGTAACCTTCTATCACAGGTGGAAATTTTGACTAAAAGAGATATGTCTTATTTTATAAGTAGATTGCTTTCTCTAAAATCAAAAGCTTCCTTTATAGATCCCACTGTTTAAAAAGTATAATTCACACTGGGCGTGGTGGCTCATGCCTTTAATCCCAGCACTCGGGAGGCAGAGGCAAGCGAATTTCTGTGTTCGAGGCCAGCCTGGTCTACAAAATGAGTTCCAGGACAGCCAGGGCTATACAGAGAAACCCTGTCTCGAAAAAACCAAAAAAAAAAAAAAGTATATGTCTTAGTCAGGGTTTNTATTCCTGCACAAACATCATGACCAAGAAGCAAGTTGGGGAGGAAAGGGTTTATTCAGCTTACATTTCCACATTGCTGTTCATCACTGAAAGAAGTCAGGACTGGAACTCAAGCAGGTCAAGGAGCAGGAGCTGATGCAGAGGCCATGGAGGGATGTTCTTTACTGGCTTGCCTCCACTGGCTTACTCAACCTGCTCTCTTATAGAACCCAAGACTACCAGCCCAGAGATGGCACCACCCACAAGGGAACCTCCCCCCTTGATCAATAATTGAGAAAATGCCTTACAGCTGGATCTCATGGANGCATNTCCCCAACTGAAGCTCCTTTCTCTGTGAATACTCCAGCTGTATCAAGTTGACACAAAACTAGCCAGTACAATATAATTCACAAAAAATAAAACAAATAGCTATTGTAAAAAAGAACATTTTTGTCAAACACTAGAATGTTAACTACACAAAAGATTTCAAAGAAAGACTATTGTATAAAAAAATGAGTTTGGATTTTTTTTAATTTTGTAATTAAAATGCATGTTTAATGATTTATTTATTCATATTTTATGTGCATCAATGTTTTCCCCACATAAGTTTGTCTGTGTGAGGGTGTCAGATCACCTGGAGTTACTGACAGTTATGAACTGACACACGGGTGGTGGGAACTGAACCCAGGTCCTCTGAAAAAGCAGCCATTGGTTTTAACTGCTGAGACATCTCTCCAACCCTGAGTTTGGATTTTTATGTAGCAATACAAAGGTCTATGGAGACAGACACTTTCTACCATTCTTTAAGACAGTAGTTCTCAATCTTGGGTGGGGGACCTTTTGAAGGGTTATATGATCCTTTCACAGTAACTTATAATTCATAACAGTAGTTACAGTTGTGAAGTAACAACAAAAATAATTTTATGGTTGTGGGTCACCACAACATGAGGAACTGTGTTAAAGGGCCACGGCATTAGGAAGGGTGAGAGCCACTGTTCTAAGAGAACATGGCAATGGCAGGGAAGGGGCAAAGGGAAAAGCCATTATCAGGTGCCAGAGATCTCATTCCCTGCAGTGGAAGACACAACAGCCATCTTGCAGTTGTGCAGCACAAGAGTCAGGGCAAAGGTTTTTAATGTACCACAGTTGTAAGGGCCATGCCACACAACAGACATAGTCTTGCTCACTAGTGCTACACAATTTCACTTCGACCTTTTGCTCAGGCATCTGTCTGTATCTACCACACAGGGACACCTCTTTGTTTTCTAGACTCTCATTTTCCAGAAAGCCTGGGAATCTACTGTTCAAAACCCAAGGTAACATGTTGCCAAGGGGATGTCTCAGTCAGCTAAAAAGCTTGCCACACAAACACGGGGACTGTTGTTCAGATGTGTGGTATCCCAAATAAAAAGCTGAGGTGTTGCATATGGTATAATCCCAGAGCTGGAGAAGGACAGGCAGAAAGATTCCTGATACTCTGGACAGCCAGTCAGGCCAGTCAGCAAGCTCCAGGTTCAGTGAGAGACTCTGTCTCAAAATTAATGTGGGAGCTGAAGAGATGGCTAAGAGTGAAGCACACTGGTTGCTCTTCCAGATGTCTAGAGTTTAACACTCAAGACCTACATGGTAGTTTGCAACTGTATCTCCAGTTCCAAGGAATCCAATACAATGTCCTCTTCCAGATTCCATAGGCACCAAGCATGAACATGGTACACAGACATATATGCAGGCAAAGCACCCATACACATAAAATAAAAATAAATAAACCAAAAATTAAATTTAAATAATGGTAACAGCTATTGAACAAAATGGCTGACATCAACCTCTGGTGTCCACACATCATGCACACATATAGACATACACCTACACACACATGTGTATGTAGACAAGAATAGATAAATACAATAAAAACTAAAGTAACATAAGATATTGGTCCCTATTCCATCACAAAGTAGATTCAGCAAGAGCAAGACCAAGCAGCAGAAAGTCTAAGCTTTGCAAAGTAAGGGTGGTAATTCTCTGCATGACCAATTCAGTAAAATGCAGAGCTGTCCTCAGGATGGAACTCACTCACACATCCAATCCCACCCAGTGTGCTGCTCCTCAAAAGACCTTCTCCTTCTGTACATTTCTCCAGCAAGGACTTTCAAGTTGCTAATTCTATTTCCTTATTAAACCAGTCCTGTGCTGGGCTTGGTGGCTTAAAAAGGGGATCACAAGTTCAAAGCCAGACTTCACTACCTCTTATGAACCTGTCAAAACAGCAAAAACACCAGGAGGTAGTAGTACACACCTTTGATTCATCACTGAACAAGCAGAGGCAGACAGGTCTTCGAGTTCAAGGCCAGCTTAGTCTATGGAATGAGTTCCAGGATAGCTAGGGCAAAACAGAAAAGCCCTGTCTCAAAAGACAAACAAAAGAATAGGAGAATGCTAGGTGCATGCATACTCATACACACACACACATTTTAAAATATTTTTAAAAGTGTTCATGTCTGTTTGAATGGCATTTTGATATGAAATTACAAGATTTTTCATATCAGTGGATTTCTTCTGCACCCCTTTGGAACTCAACATATGCATTTTTAATTAAGAATGAATGAATGATGCTACCAATTGGGAAATTTTAAAAACCTACATTGTCCTTAATCATTCCTTATATACTAGAGCTGCTGATAACAGCTTCTTGACCTGAGTAGTTACTGAGTTTTCAGTCTCTTGGTATCCAACAGCCTCCATCATGAATGCCAATCTAATAAATTCCCATTTACAGTATATATGCACCTTATTGGTTCTGATCTTGTAGAGAACATAGCCAAAAACATGATCAAATCTTGGTAATTAACATTTCCAGTCCACAAACAATACTGTCTTTTTTACTAATTTGTCTTCTGAAAGATGTCCTAGACCATACTATGGAATTCATCATGGCCTCTACTTGGTACAGTCACTGGCATATGCTGGACACTCAAGTACTCTGAGAGTGACAGCAGCAGACTGGCTTGAAGTGACTCTTGTATGTCTACAAAGAAAACTGCAGGGGAAAGAACATTTTATGCTTTTTCTAACTCCGGCCCTTCCCACCCAACTCAACTTCAAGAACACCAAAAACACGTTCTGTTTTTACCATCACTCTCTTTAGTAATGAGAGTTCAGTTTCTCTAACATGTCAAAATGCCCTCCTAACGAATTATGTGAAGTCAAAGCATTTTCTTTTAAATCATAATTATAATTTGGTGCAATGCATATTAGTTTACTTAAGCCATCTTTTTATGGAAATCAAGAAAAATTAAAAACTGGCAGGATCCCTGAAGAATCAAGGAGAGCTGCCTGTCATCTACTTACCAAACTATTTCACACAGAAAGTTCTGTTTTCCTTCAAATATGTCCATAAAAGCCTGATGGTCACAGGGTCTTTGAAATACTGTTTTAGAGTAATAGTTTTAGGCAACAGGAAATAATATTGTTATGTGTGACATTAAGCAATGCTATGTGTTTAATATACAGTATTTAGTAACTTAATAATGTTTTTACCAGTCAGAGTCCCATCAAAAGCAGATAGCACACTCTTGTCTGGGGACATTAACAGCAAGTGCAATGTTGTCAGGAACTAGAATACATAAAAAGAGTCATCCAAGGCTGGTAATAACCTGACTAACTAGTAAATACTAGTAACTAACTTGACTGCCTCCATCCCTGTCACAGTGAATGGACAGAGGGCAAGGTGCACCATAATGAAGAAAGTCACATAGAGAATGAAACAAAGAGTGATTTCTAAGGGCCAGTAAGTGACTCTTATCAGGGAGAAAAATAAAATAAGGAAAAGATAGGCAAATTGTTAGCTGTCACCTCTCCTTTACCAGTGTTCCACATTGGCCAAACGTATATAGAGATTCAGAGCATGGAAAACCATGGAGGGAGCAGATAAGCCTCCCAGAGCTGAGAACAGAATAGAAACGGGTGGAATGTTCCTAATGAATAAATAGAAGAGATCCACCCAGTATGACTCCAGTAAGCATTTTTGCCTAACAAATATTACTTTTGTCTATTTACCAAAAAGATTTCCATCATCTGCCTCTTGCAGAAGAGAACATTTCCTGGGTTTCTATTTACAAAGCTAAATACAATTATAATGGATCTTGTGTTCCTGGAGCTATTCAGGAGAGGTCTGAAGGAACAGTGCAGAAGCAATGCCAAGTGAGGTACAAACAAGCAAAACAAAGTGAAAGAGGAAATGAACATCTTAATAAATATTCCACATGTCTCTAGAATTCTTTAGAAATGATTTCATGATTTGTGTCATAGGTTGATAGATTATTGATGTCAGATAGATGATAGATAGATAGATAGATAGATAGATAGATAGATAGATAGATAGATAGATAGATAGAGATAATAGATTGAATAGATGATTAGCTAGGTGATAGATAGATAGATAGATAGATAGATAGATAGATAGATAGATAGATAGATAGATAGATAGATAGATAGATAGACAACAGACAGATCTGGGCCAGTTTGTACTTTTTAACATTGTGACCAAAATATCCAACAGAAACAACTTAAGGAAGAAAAGGTTTATTCTGACTCATGCTTTCTGGAGATTTCATTCTATTTTATCAAGTAAGGAACAGCAAATCAACTCCATCCTTGGCAGAGTTACTGAAGAAAGCTATGCCAGAAACAGGAGATGGTATCTAGCCTTCAAAGTCTACCCTTAGTGGCCTATTTTAGCAGAGAAGCCTTACTACCTAAAGGCTTCACAGATTCAAAATAGTTCCACAAGGTGGAGACAAAGCATTTAGATCACATACCTATGGGGGAAATTTAAGATTCAAACTACATTCTTCCCTTTGTTCCCAATGGCTCATGGTGATTGCATAACACAAAATGCCAATTAGCTTCAGAGATTCTGGCAATACCTCCAAGTTTAGCATCCACACCACCTGATGAGATCATCAGAGATTCAAATGGCTTAGGTAGACCTGCCTTATTGCCCTGATACCTGCAGTAACTAGGACTTCTCTCTTGGACTTGGTAGCAGAAACTTTCTTGGCAAATGTGCCACATTGCTGGCATCTCTAATACCAATCACAATGTAGAATTCACTCTGAAAGTATCACACATAGAATGGTCAGACACCCATCTTGATGCAACTTCTATAAGCTCAGGAGTAATACATTCTGTGTGCCTGAAAGACAGTATGATACAGATAACACTAAGGTCTGCAGTCAACCTGAGACAAAACTGGGCATCTCTTCTTAAATGAAACCTTTTTCTGGGGTTTTCATATTTTGTATCCTGGCTTCTCCAGTAAGTGGTGTCTCACCCTTGGGCACTTTTCCATTGTCCCAGTGAAAGTGCTTTTCCTTTTTAAAATGTCTTTTTTTTTTTTTTTTTTTACAATTGGCTTTTTACAAATGTCTGCACACATAGATGAAATGAACAATGGACTTATATGTTGGAAAAATACCCATATACATAAATAAAAATGAATAAATATTTAAGATAGTGTTCATGTTTATCTCTTTAACAATTATAGCCACTTGTCTATACTTGCTGTCCATAGCTTGAATTGAACTCCCACTTACAAACTGGGTGTATTCCCAATCTCTCTGTTCTGCTCATTTGTCTTAATTTTTGCTGTAAACCTAGCTTATAAAAATAAGTTATAACCATGCACATTCTGGATGCTATTTCCTCTGCCAGATAGACCATTACTGTTGTGGTAAATCTCCAGCCCGAATATGCCCCAGCAATGAAAACACAACTCAATTAATATGAATGCAAGCTATGTGCCTAGATTGAGCAGATCTACCTCTACACAACCATCTTCTCCATATAAGAGACCTCTTACAACTTGCAGTTTCTCTGGGCCACATGCTTCTGTTCTGCTTTCCTTCCACCTCCTCTTCTGTTCTCCATTGTCCTCTCTCCCTTTCTCTCCCAAAACCTTCAGCTCCACCTTCTCCTCTTTCTCTGCCCAAACCAGCTCTAGCCTTTATTTTATATATTAAGGTGGGAAGAAGGTTTACAGTAAATCACCTTAGTGCTGACTCATTCCTTGTTTGCAGCCCCTCACAGAAGAACAGAATTAACATCAAATATAATTAGCCCCAGGGATATCTGCAACACATTACTTTTGAACTTGACCTAACTCAAATCTTTAAGACATGGACATGATGCTGCCAAAATTATTGCCAGAATATAACACAAACAGCCGTTGGTCTAATTCTGAATCAAGTGCTCACTCTTGACTGAAATTTATTGTAATGTTTTGATGTCTTGGTGTGGATCAAACTCTACCTGAGTTGCTCTAGAGCTTCTCTAGCTCATATCTTGAAGCTCTTCCATCTTCTTCCCATAAACTAGTTTAAGGGTCTAAGAACCACAGAACAAAGTTTAAAACTCACAATTTCAGAGCTCACTCCATTACAGAGGGGAAAGCATGAAGTGACTCCAGTAGGGACAGTGGGTAATATGTCTTCACATGGTGACAGACCAGGAAGCTAAAAGAACTAGACCAATGTCAGGGACCAGGTTGAGAAAACCCAGGCATCTTACACCCAGGGCATCCCGCAGCCCAGGTGTTTTCACAGTATG
>NC_034607.1:59416360-59428903 GCF_900095145.1 Mus pahari
TTCCAAATTGTATATAACCTGAGCATCTCCCCTTAGTAAAAGAGACTATGACAAACATGCATGGTCTACATCTCTTTCTTTATTCCCATTTCTCTCTAGGTTTGTGATCCCCTTCAAGGACCATGGAATAAAGTGTCCCGCAGGCCGGGGCAGACCAAAACTAAGTGTGGGTATAGACTTCAAACATCCACCATTAGTGACCTGCTTCCACTGGCCAGACCCCACCTCCTGCAGAAGCCACAGCTTCAAAAGAGCCTCATGAGCATGAGCACTCAAACCATGGGGTCTAGGAGCACAGTTTGAACTATAATAAGACCAACAACTTGAAAAGCTGTCTTTTATTTAATCTTTTTGAAATTTGAAATATACTTATTTAGAAAAGGAGAGTCCCAGCACTTGGGAGGCAGAGGCAGGCGAATTTCTGAGTTGGAGGCCAGCCTGGTCTACAAAGTGAGTTCCAGGACAGCCAGAGCTACACAGAGAAACCCTGTTTCAAAAAACCAAAAAAAAAAAAAAAAAAAAAAAAAAGAAAAAGAAAGAAAGAAAGAAAAGAAAAGAAAAGGAGAGATGGCTTAGCAGTTAAAAGCATGCTCTTGCAGAGGACCAGAGTTCCTTGCAGCAATCTCAGAGCCACACTCTGTAACTCCAGCTCAATGCCCTCTTCTGGTTTCTGCTGCCACTGCATACACATGCACATAACCACACAAACCCACATTATTTTTTGAAGATTTTTTTTACTTATGTGTATGGGAATTTTGTCAACATATAAGTCTGTGTCCCCATATCATCTGTGAGTGTAGACATTTCTAAAAAGCCTATTTTCAACCAGCAAAGCATCATTTCGTGATTAATTTCTACTACTTGCCAATATCATAAACTTTTTCTCATTTTATGTATCCATTTATGACATGTCAGATACAGAGATAGAGATAGAGATAGAGATAGAGATAGAGATAGAGATAGAGAGGATAGATAGATAGATAGATAGATAGATAGAGGTTTTTTTAGAATAACTTGATATCATGTCTCATTTCTTAGGTGTACAATGAAAGAAGTAACAGGTAATTGTAACTCCTGTTTTCTAAGACAGAGAATGTTCTTTCAAAAGCATAGATTCAGAAATGCACCCTACTTTTACATATCACTTACTTATTACATGCACACACACGAGTACACAGATACAAAACAGAGCACTTGTGGAGATCTGAAACAACTTGTAGAAGTCAGCTCTCTCCTGTGATACCACATGAGTTTGAAGATAGAACTCAGGTCATCAGGATTGCTGACCTGCTGAACAATCCTCCCAGCCCCTGGAAATGTACTCTTAAGCATGATGTTAGGATCAAACCCATGTCTTTCTATACAACTATTAGGAGTGTAAGACATTTTTTTGAAAGTACAACATTCTCCTAATGAATATTTAAAAATATAAGGTAAAAGTGTTAAAATCTCATGGTTCACAAAGATTCTAGACAAGCCAGATTGCTAAAGACTTTAAAATCAATCCCGCACATAGTCATTTTATTTGTTTAATCATTTACTGAGCCTTTACCTCCACATCCTTCCTAAAAGATATGAAATACATCGTTCATGCTCATCTTGCTTTTTCTCCTTCCCTAGATTAAAGAGTGATAGCTTAGATCACGCTCTGTTAGAGCAGCAAAACCACATTCCAGCTGTATATTATTTAAAGGCCAGGATTTGCTCACCATGGATGAAGCTGACTGCTGTGAGAGAGCCTGGTCTATGTCGTTGGGCTGTCAGCAGGAGAGAGCATCTGCCTCCCTCTGTGAAGGAGATCTATAAAAGGGATTGGATCCTTGCTTCTCACCCCTAGGGTTCTCATTTTACACAGTTTCAACTCAGGAGTATTTTCAAGAACAGAACTTCAACAAGTAAAATAAGAAGGTCTTTCAAGCTGGGTTAGAGTTGTAACAAGTCAAAACTTAGCAAGTATAAGGACTTCATAGAAAAACAACTCTCAACTGCTAGACAAATAATAGGTATGGGGCGGGGGGGACCTATTCCTTTAAAATTAGCATCACTAATGTCTTTCATAATGAAAACTGTATTGATTACGTTTTCATTTATTCTGGGTACCCATTTATGCAAAGTTTGTGTTGATCTCACCTATCTACTAGTTCATCAGACATTCACAATCAACCTGTTTTGATTCTCTTTCTTTATCACATCAGTACTGTTTTCTAAATATGCAAATCTACTTAATACTGATTGTACTGGCCAAGGCCTAGAATAACGAATCTTCTATGAAATTGTCATTAAACATTTTAAATATTGCTCTGAGCATAAGTATTATGAAAAATAAAGATTATGTTAAAAGTATGCTTCTCCTTGAAATCATCAAAGCACGGTGGGCATAGAGTAGTGAGAATTCTTAAGATGAATGATCCCTCCTGGGGATGTGACAGGTATGATGGCTTTCAGACCTGCATTCCTTGTCTGGGATATGAACAGGTAGAGGTGCTGATCTGCCACCAACAGTCCTTTGCTGGGACAAGAAGAAAAACAAACAAAGGAAAGTGCTGATATCAACTGAGGAGTAACATAAAATCCAAAAGGACCTCAAACCACACATCATCTTTACACACTCTTCACACTCCTATTGAAGAACTAGTTTGTACTATGGATGAACTGAAAAGCAGAGATCAAAGTTGGCGTAGGTTTATGCTTCTTGAACCACAAACTTCCACTCAGAGAGAAAATCAAAAGCTCCCACGAGAAGTTTAAAAGCAGAGGTGACCTGGAGTTAATACAAACTGCAACTCAAGAGTCACTCAGCTCAACACTAATAACATTTTTTAAATACTTTGTACACGCAGACTACCGTAAGTTCAAGGAAGCCTGGGCTACACAAAGAGAAACTTTCTCAAAGAAGCAAGGAAAGAAAACACTTCCCTCTAGCTTCGTGACAAAGGAAACCATATCTACCATACCTACTTTTCCTTTTCTTCTTCTTTACATACAGCATACAGTATATATCAAAAATTATGAGGCATGGTCGAAAAGTGAATATATTAGGGAAAAGAGCAATAGATACAGATCATAACTGGTTGAGGTGTTAGGAACTCTGGGCCCTTTCGATGGTTATTGTAAATATTTTAGAGAGTAGAAAAAATATTGGGACAAAGTGAGTTATCAGTGTAGAGAAAGGAGCTCCAAAGAAGCTTTAAGAAAAAATAAATTGAAAAATTATGTCAGGAAAAGATTGAAATTTTGAAGTAAATGACTATCTGGATGGGTTTAAAAATAGATTGGACATAACAAGATAAAGAACAGTGAACTTGTAGATAAGCCAAGAGGATTACCAAATATGATGAACCCAGAGATCAGACAATCAGCAATAGATTATACCAAATACTAGAGCCCTTTGAAAGGATAAAATGGGATTGGAAAAGACAGACTACAAAAAGAGAAATATGAAAAGATTATAGGCAATCTTTACTCTGTGAAAATCATTTTAAACATTCATAATGCTTAATAAGCATCATCCCAGAATATATAGAGAATATGTATGGGTATCATAAATACTGAAAACAAAATAAAAATTGAAAATCTAAAAAGCATCCAGAAGAAAGACACTAAGAGAAACAATGACATGGGAGCAACATCAACAGCTATCGAAAATTATAGAGGAGGTGTGGACAGAGCTGAATGTCAAACATAGATCCACACAAGTATGGCGTCCTAGGGTCTTAGCTACTGTGATGAGCTGTCTCACTTCTAAAACAACGGCTTAGCATATAACATGATACATCAAAGACAAGAATACAGCTAGAGTTCTCATGCTGTGGCAGACATCAAAGTAAACTTCTGTGAGGTGATCAATAGTAAAACACTGTAAGACTTTTCAGTAGGAACACTTGAGCAGGATGTAAAGTGAAATGAATAAATAAATAAATCCAAGGTCTTTGTTGTTACTGTTTATTTCTTACATGTGTCTTAAATCTACTAATGAAATCCTTTTTTGTTATTTTCTGTCAACAATTATTGATATTGACATGATATTTTTAGAGGAAAAATGTGTTTTGCATTACTGCTAAATTAAATTGATTTTGTGCTCATCTTTTTTTTACAATTGGCCTTGGATGAAAACATTGGGAAAGCCTATACTCAAATAGGTTTATACTAGACATCAAAACAGTGATCAATAGCATCAGTTTCCTTTGTTTTAGTTGCTAATAAAGTGGCTAATATAAGCCATATCTGTATAACAGGAACATTTACAATGAAATAATCTTAGTAACATATCTATACACATATATATATTTGGTATTATGCTCTAATTATTCATATATCAAATTTATACATTGGTGTGTTGATTCCATTTCTTTCCTGGCTGGAAACCATCTGAAACTAGTTGATTTTTCAACTCTAAAAACTGGTACAGTTTTCTACAGGAACTTTTGAGGACCTCATTTATAAAATAACCTTACTGAAATCAAATTTTTAAAAATTTCCACTTTTAATCTAATTGGACTCTAAGCAGTTATTCATTGGGATTGAATGAATGTGGGAAAAATTGCAAGATTCAATAATTCAGAAAAAGATCATCTTAGGTGGGATTAAAACAAGAAAAACTATAAACATGCTAATCTTCACAAAGAAAACAACCATTTAATATTTTTAATTTGTCCTAAGAATGCTTAATAAATATTTCATTGAAGGCTTGATGTTTGTACCAGCTCAAGGACACAGGAAAACATTTTCAGTTAATACAAAGAAGTGAAACAATCACTAGTGAGTTTTGTTTAATTCCATTTGCAACTTATGAATAATTAATCTCTGGCTTTGATGATTGAACCCTTTCTTATCACAGTAGCTACAGTATTTTTATTTCTCAGTGTGTGTGTGTGTGTGTGTGTGTGTGTGTGTGTCTGTGCTCACCTGTATGCACACTTTGATGCATCCAGACCTCAGTTGTGTGTGTATGTTCATGTGTGTGCTCAAATGTATTCACATGTGTGCTCACTTTCACACATCAAGTCCTCAGTTGCCCTTGGATGTCTTCCCCAATTGGTCTCTGCCCTACTTTTTGGGATACTGTCCCTCACTAAAGCTCACTCTCTTAGTTGAAGCAGTACTCAGGGAATCTCCTGTCTCAACATCCTTAGTTCTGAGATATTTTAGGCACTAAACACTCTGCCTAGCTTCTTAGGTAAATGCTGCAACTCCAAACTCAGGTTCTCATGGTTACATACCAAGCACTTTACCAACACAACAGCTAGTTTTAAACTTGAACTTCAGTTAATCATGTAGCTAAGAAAACAAAGATTGGAAAATGCAATGAAGGCAACTGTTAAAAATATGTTTCTTATAGGAAATAAAAAGAGATGAAAGACATTCTGAAAAAATAAACTTTAATTTCAGAGAACAAATAGAAGAAAGGGTTCAAACAATAATAAAAGGAAAGCACTGGAAATCTACAAAATTAAAAAGAAAAGTGCTTTAGTTTCTTCTTGGTCAGATGACACATTTGTACTTTTATTTTCTTTATTTTCAATTAAGTATGAAAAATTACTGCTCTTTAATGTTGAAATAGAAAAACACCCCATATATACTATTAAATAATCCAAAAAAAAATCAAATGTATTTGTGAACATTATTATAGGAAATTACTTTAACCAAACCAACTTATCAATATGTGGAGATAAATATCTGGCAAAATGTACACTCAGCTATAAGAAACTTTTTTCAAAGGAGAGAATCTGGATCACTGTAATAAAGTGAAAGTTCAGTGCTTACTCTAGGCAATTCTTTTTTATTTGACTTTTCAATAGAACTCTTTTATGTATTTCCTACCAATTTACCTAAAAGTTCTCAGTGTCTAAATATGTGATGAATGTGCTCAACCTTTTTGTAAATGGGTAGTGCTATCAACTAAAGGTCACCAAGGCTACAATCCAACCCACTGCAGAGCTGTTTAGAATCCAGTCCCAGACCACATAGGCATATGCATGCGTTATCAGATCAAGATCTACAAAACTTCAATGTCATGCTCAGAAAAATAAAGATAATGAATCCAATAATATCATCGACTTTTCTGCATACATTTTACTGCAGAGAGGAAGATCCCAGTCACTTTTCCAGCTACTGTTTTCTTAAGGAATTTCAAATCCTTTTAAATAGTTCATAATTATTTTGATAATTTAAAATGTTCCAATGCCTTTTATGTGTATGAGTGTTTTGCCTCCATGTATATCTGCATGCCACTTGTATGCCTAATAACCAAGGAGGCTATAAAGAGCAACAAATCAGCCAGAAATTAGAGATACAGACTGCTGTAAGCTTCCATGTGCATTCTGAGAATCAAAGCTGTATCCTTTAGAAGAGCATCTGGTGCTCTTAACTACTAAGCCATTGTACCAGCCCTGTCCCAACTTTTTATACACACTTAGAGGAAACATACATATACATACTGCCTTTTCACACACTTAGAGGATGCATATATATATATATATATATATATATATATATATTGCCTTCTACACACACTTACAGGATGTACATATATACATTGCCTTCTAAACACACTTAGAGGATGCATACACACATACTCCTTTCATGAAGATATTGAGATCAAGATCATCTTCTAAAGCCTCCCACAGCCTTACCTACAGGACATACAGAATTTTTTATTAAACTGGTTTAGATAAAGCCATCTTCATTCAAGTGCATCATATCCTTGAAGCATATTCCCTAACCCCACAACACTCCCATCTGTCACTTCTCCTTTCATGACACTCCATTCTTCCATAGGATGACTTTACACTCATTATCATGTCATTTGTACATGCGTGATTTTTTGTAAGTACATAAATCTAGGACTCACAAATTAGAGAACTATGTGACATTTGTCTTTCTGACACACTGTAAATATGAAGAATATGTATCTATTTTAGAAATATGTTGATGCTTGCAGCTGTGAATATGATGTTAGATAGATAGATAGATAGATAGATAGATCTCACAATGGATTTTTTATTGTGCTCATTATAAAGAAATAACACATTTGAGGTGACAGATATTGATTTTATGATTGCACAATAGACTAGCAATGTGGCTCAACAGGTAAAGACTCCTGCCTCCAAGTCTGGTGACCTAATCCCTGGGACCTACATGCTAGAAAACACAAAACTGATTCCCACAAGTTGTCCCTAACCACCACCTTGGTACACATTCACACACACAGATACATACACTAAATCAGCAGCAGCATCACCATCATCATCATCATACTAATAATAAAGTTGAGCATAAAGGTGGTCAACACCTTGAATGCCAGCATTTGGGAGGAAGAAGAGTCAAGCAGATCTCTAAATTTGAGATCAGCCTGGTCTATGGAGTGAGTTCCAAAACAGCAAGGGCTATACGGAGAAATACTATCTCCAAAGAAACAAGTAATAATAATAATAATAATAATAATAATAATAATAATAATAACAACAATAATAATGCTGCTGCTGATGATGTTAACAATAATGATGGTGGTGACCAATCAGTGAGACCACTTCAATGTAAGAGCCTGTCTCAAATAATAAGATGGAAAACAATGAAGAAAGAGACCCAATACACATACACACACACAAACATATAAACACACAAACACACACACACTCTCACACATACTCACACACACAACATATACACATACTCATGCAAACATTATATACACAGAATAAAATAGGATTTAAAAGAAGGTTCAGGACACCCTCAGCTACATAGCAAGTTCAAGACCAGCCTGGATTACACAAAGTCCTGCCTCAAGCAGCAGCAACTTCCAAGTTAAATGGCAGACTAGAAGCTGCATTTGAATGAATAGATTAATGTAGTCAAGTAAAAAAATGCAAAAGATCCATAGAGAAATACAGAAGCAGAGAGACAGAGAGGGGCAGGAGAGAAGGAGGGAGGGAGGGAGGGAGGGAGGGAGATACAATTTGTAAAGTGCACAAGACTTGCACAAGTTCAAGCCAGACAAGGTCCCAACATGAGATTGGAGAGTAGACACAGAGTTCCTCCTCGAGTCACAAATTTATTTGCAATTAATACCAGCTCGCAAAAGGAAAATCAGTTTTCTCCAATGGAGTGTCACTGGGGATATTACCCACACTCAAGGCAGGTGTCACATCCCGCAGGAGTAGGCCAACAAAGTAAACCCCATGTTTGTGGGTTGGTTTGTTAATTTTGTTTTATATTTTTGTGAGGTTTTTTTTTTTTTTTTTTTGAAAGAGAGAAAGTAAGAACATAAAGGTAGGGAGGGATGACAGATCTGGGAGGAGTTGGGAGAAGGAAAAACATGATCAAAATATATCACATGGGAGACTTGAAGTGCCAGGATGAGTGGATACCCAAGGGGAGGCACCCACACAGAGGAGAAGGATTGTGGGAAGGGGTGACCAGGATGAGGGGCAGTGAGTGGATATAAAGTAAATAAGTAAAAAATAAAAATACACACACACACACACACACACACAGAGATTGTATGGAAATTTTTAAATGAAAACAACTTTTTACAAGAATTTTTAAAAGGGTAGGTATTTGGCTTTTTGGTTTTAAGTCTATTGCTGTGCATGGTAGAGCATGCTTATTATCACAGCACTCAGGATGCTGAACCAAGAAGATCATCATATATTTAAGGCCAGCCTGGGCTACAGAGTATAGAGTGAGATGCTAGCTCAAAATACCAAAAAAGAAAAGGGAAATTAAAAATAAAACATCAGCCAGGCCTGATGGTATCCCAACACTGGATGCAGAGGCAGTTAAGTAGGGAAAAGCCTGAGGTAGAAGAATTATGAGTTTGTGATCAGTTTAGCCTCCATAGTAAAACCCTATCTCAAAAAAAAACAAGTCAAAAATATATATAAATACCTTGCATATAATAGGCCTAGAACTGTTAGCTCTATGAATGTAAATTCATTTTCCCTCTCCTACATTGCTGAACGCTATTGAATAAATAATGTGGAATTTTAAATATTTTTAAAAACATCAATCTTTGCTATAGAATTTTAAACAGTATGCCAACCTCTATTGATTACAAAATAAATAATTCACAAATAGAAAAATCATTATCGTTATCCCTATCCCATAAATCACTTTCTTAAACAGGACTTCTGGTTAAGGTAGAATCTTAAAAGTATTCACCTCACTCAAAAACACAGCAGCAGCAAATCCCATTCATAGTATATGAAGCGGCAGCTTGTAACTTCAACCAAATTCCTTGCTCAAAGAAACAAACTCCTTTGGTTGTTCATGGTGTCTTAAGAATATAAGACCGTGTTTTCACAAACAAAAGAAGAAAAAAAAAAGCGACAAGCAGCCAGACCTAGCTCAACACTGAAGTCTCTGGAAAGAGGACACAAATCACGAAGGCTTGGGGTTTAGTAAGTCCTAGACAATGAGTAAGAGAGAAGGCATGAGGAATAACGGGAACACGTTGAATCTTTAGATGACAATGAAATGAGAAGAAACATCTGGAGGAAGGTGTGAATGAAGAGTTAGGTTCAAATCGAGCTGTGCCTTCAGTGGGTCGTTAGACAGCTGTGGACTATAGCTCACAAACTTAGCATTCAAAAAAGCCTGGGGTGCGAATGAGAGAGGCATGTTTTACAGGTCCAGACCTGAAGACCCCAGCAACAATGAACTCCCAGAATCCACAGGCAAGAAACACTGAAACCACCCAAGAAAACAAATTCAGTCTGTGTTTTCTTCTAAAGAAATACCTACAGTAAAGGGGAGAAAAGGAGTAGCAAAGCATCTGGTCTGTGACCTTCTGCTATGAGCTACTCTGAGCTGATCACAGAGGCTACTCTTTGTTACATTTCGTTTTCTAAGTGCTTTACAAGCACTGTATTAGCTAATTAACGGTGGTAACCCGATGTTTCTTGGAAAAGACTGCTGTTGGTACTATTTTTTTTTTCAGCTTTTAGGTGAACATTTCTTTTTAAACTTTGAGATACAAAATGCATACTAGTGGATGATATTTAAGAGTTTCAAACTAATGATTACAGCAAGAAACTCATTCTGCTGGTACGAGTTAGGCTGCAATTAATAATGACATGAACAAACCACCTGAAGAGAGAAGCAGTTTCACTCCAGCTCATAAAAGCCCAGCTGTGAGAATCAGTGAGTTCTGCAAAGGATGAGCAACAGCAATCTGGAGGATGTCAGTGTTGCCATGGTGGCCACATCCTCCAGAAGCATATGGTGGAAAGATGTCTATCCCCACCTGTAGTGACAATTCTAAAATTTTGGTTTCTTTTAAAAACACAGAACTATTATAATAATATGGTTTGTTGGTTTTTTTCTTTTTCTTCTTCTTTTTTTTTTTTTTCATTTTAATCCCAGGTATGGGGATATGCAGCTGCTTCCGATTGTCCACAGCAGCTAACTATGATTTGCCTCATGCTTTGCTCTAGCAGAGGCCCAGTTTTACCAGCTGTGGACAGTGTCTGCAGCTGTGTGGCATTTGAAATTCTGGGAGTTTTTCAGAGGTATATAAATGCTAGAATTTAAGGGGTGTGGGTGGTTGTTGGTCATTTGGGGAGGTTGGTTGTTGTTTGTTAGTAGCCATGGTCAGAGAAGAAACAAAAGGAAAGAAATTCAATTCAGGGATTTTTCTGATTCCTTTCCTCTCCTCTATTCTTGTTTCTCTCCTATCTAATGTTACAATATAAAATGGAGGGGTGGGATAAAGAATGAGATAAAGAACAGACAAAATAGCAAAGACCAGCCATACCCACCTGCACAGAGCATCCTGTCATGAGTGCAAATAGAGACCTTTTTCCTACCTCAAGCAGTTTTTAAATCAATGATAAACACTAGTCAAAAGAATGTTGGGAGCTAGGGAGATGATGTAGTAAACAAGAGTGTTTGCTGCCCCAGCATGAGAACTCAAGTTTGAATTCCTAATACCCATGTTTTTAAAAAGCAGCACTAACCCTACCATTGGGAAGACAGAGCAGAGACAGGAAGATCCCAGGAGTTTTCTGGCCAGCTAGGTCAGCCAAAACGGTGGACTGAGTTCAGCAATAAAGGAAGATCCCAGAATTAAGCCCCCGATGTCTACATATGTTCTCACAGCCACACACTCATGTGATTGTAAGTCACACACACAGAAGAGGGAGACAGAGAAGACAGAGAGACCGAGAGAGGCAGAGAGAGGCAGAGAGAGGCAGAGAGAGACAGAGCGAGGCAGAGATAGAGAGAGGCAGAGAGAGACAGAGACAGAGAAAGGAAGAGAGAGACAGAAAGACAGAGAAAGGCAGAGAGAGACAGAGAAAGACAGAGAGAGGTAGAAAGAGAGAGAGATTAAGGTACTCCCTTTGAACACAAACATCTGGTAAAATGGCTCTGTGGGTAAAGGTACCTACTGCCAAGTCTGAAGTCTAACCCCTGGAACCCACGTGGTAGGAGAAAAACCAACCTCTACAAACTGTCTCTGACCTCCATAACCATGCTCTGTCCCACATGCACCCATACACATACACACAAAATGAAACAAGAAATAAAATGTAATTTAAGGGCAAATGAATTTGTGCAAACATCTATTAAAGGCTCAGTTATGAATAAGATTGAGGTGGTCAGGGACATTCACTCCAACCAGCATAGACTGAGGCTTACAATGGCAAGGTCCCATAGGCAAGGATGACACTTGTTTAGTATAAGGATGGTCATCTGTCTAATATAAGAGCTGGGTAATTATCAGGCATGCCTATGCACCTCCTCTCTGCTTCATAAAACTCCTGTTTGTCAAGGCCAAGTTCAAATCCCCATTGCAGAGAAAAGCTTCATCAGATACAAAAGGCAGCCTTGAGTTGGGCTCTTCACATAATGCTGATTCAATACACACGTAGGAAGGTTTTCTTTTTACCCTTGTGAACTGTTTATTCCTTATAAAAAGTGGTAACAATGTATCAATAGCTGTATAAGAAGAATCTCTATGTAGAGTAGGACTAACTTTGTTCCTTGCTCTGTATCTTGTGACTGATTTTTTTTAAAAAGTTTTTCATTGTTATAAAGCTAATGTGGTAGCTACTGCTGAAATGTCAAGTCTGTCAACAACTTGTTCAGTTATTATAGATATTAAACAAAGTACTATAATTAAAAAATGCCAATGATGTACTGTATATATTACATTTAGAGTCAGGTAGACCTGGTAGAAATCCTCACTATAGTGGGATATGGCACATACCTTTGATCCTAGCACTGGGGAGGCAGACACAGGCAGTGGATCTTTGTGAGTTCGAACCCAGTCTAGTGCACATAGTGAGTTCCAGTGCAACCAGGGCTTCATGGAGAGACCCTGTCTCAAAAAAAACAAAAGGAGAGAAAAGAAAGAAGGGAGGAAAGGAGGGAGGGAAGTAGGAGAGGAAAGGGAGGGAGGGAGAGAGGGAGGGAAGGAGGAGAGGGAAGGAAAGAAGGGAGAAGAGGGAAAGGAGGGAAGGAAGGAAGCATGGACAGAGGGAAGGGAGGTATGGACAGAGGGAGTGAAGGAGGAGAGGAAAGGGAGGGAGGGAAGGGAAGGGA
>NC_034607.1:59429193-59448930 GCF_900095145.1 Mus pahari
GGAAGGGAAAGGAAAGGAAAGGAAAGGAAAGGAAAGGAAAGGAAAGGAAAGGAAAGGAAAGGAAAGGAAAGATAAGATGGAATCCTTGTCATTTCTGGACTGTGGTGGTACACAACTATAATCCCAGCACTTGGGAGGTTGAAACAACAGGATCATAAGTTTGAGGCCAACTCATCTCCCAAAACAAAAACAAAAATGACTTTGCAATACTTAGTGAGCATGAGCCATGTATCAGCACCATGCTCCATTGATTTTCCCCTGCATCATTCATAATGTTTAGTATATACAAATAATAAATATTTGTTCAGTGACATTAACTTACTCTCATAAGTATACATTACATATGTATATGCATGCATAGGACAAGATAAGAACTCAAATACTCTGTAACCTGCCTCCTCCAGCTATGTTGCCTCCCCCAGCCTTGAAGCAGGCAGATTCAGACCTTGTTGCCACTAAGCACAGAACCACCTGGGGTGGAACCTTACGACTTACAAAGCAGGTTCTATTGTCTACACCTGCCACTGCTTTCCTCCAAAGCATTATCACTACCTGCTGAGACCCTAGAGACCTTCTGGAGACAGCATCCTGCAGATCACCTTCAGCTGGTGAAGGGCATCAAGAAGGAACTGGTGGGGGATGGGCTTCCTTTCTCTATATAAGCTCAGAATCTCAGTAAACTCGTGGGCTTTGATCAGCTATATTGTCTTAGCCTCCTTCCTTGTTCACAGTCTAATCTCTTTCAGCCCCAGCCCGCCTTTCAGGAGTACCCAGTTAGAGTGCTGCTGCGTGCAGACGCACTCACAGCTATATAGAAACAATCAAGTTCTAGAAGAGCCTTTGAGATCTTGGTAAAATTAGCCCTCAAAAATAATCAGGTCATGTAGATGTTAATTTAACATTTCTGAAGTATACCCATTATGGGCTCAGCATCTTCACAACTCAATGCTAGGGGTAATATTAAACCTGCCCTTACCCCATGACCTTAGCTTTAAGAAATAGGTACAGTGAGCCAGCAAGATGGCTCAGTGGGTAAAAGTATTTGCAGCCAAACCAGACATCCTGAGTTAAATCCATGAAACCTACATAGTGGAAGGAGAGAATCTACTGCCAAACACTCTCCTCTGATCTCCACATGTATGCGATTATATACACATGTCCATACATCTGCATGCATAAACATATATACACACAAAAATAAATGTTTTTTTAAAAAAAGAATACAGGTACAGCAAGCTTTAGAAATCTTGGAATTCTCTTTATCTCAGGTTATTTATATGCAATTCCAACTTCTTATTTGTGTGTATGAGTGTTTTGCCTGAATGTACATCTATATACCTCACAAATGTCTGAAGCACTTGTAGACCAGAAGAGAGTGTCAGATTCCCTGCTGCTAAAGTTAAAGGTGATCCTGAGCCAACATGTGGGTTCTCATCCATCATGGGCTTTCTGAAACAGCAGCAAGTGTTTCTAATTGCTGAGCCATCTCTCCAGGCCTGCTATTCCAATTTTAAGGAATATTCATTCTGATCTCCGCTTCTGCACCCTTCAAGAATTTATTCCAAAGGCCACAACAGCAAACACAATGAATGTAGTAAATATTTTCCCAGAATAGCTCTTTTTCTCCATCTGCCCAGTCATCCTTTAATCAAAGCAAAGCCTGAGCAAATATGCACAAATTCCAGTTTGCTCTATTCAGGCAAATGTGAAATCCCTCTTGACTATTCCTAACTTTTTTATTTATATTTATGATATAATATTATATTTGTATACATATAGAAAAGAGCAATTGCAAAAAAATACATCAGGAATTCTCTTTGGAGAACTGTTCTCATAATAAGCAAAATTGCTAGCATCTATCACCTGTGATGTAATCATATAAAAGCCTCTTCTAGCTTCATCCCCATAAGGTATTTCTCTCTATTCCATTATCATGACAAATGGAGAGGTGTTTGCACAACACTGAGCCATTAAAGAATTCTACAGGGACTACTAGAACAGCACCAATGACTCCTGATACCTACAATTAAGTTAGCCTCATGTGCAACTGATGGCCTTCACTCACAGTATTTATTTCTGGAAAAACAGCCCACAACTAAATACAACTGTATCCTAAGGTCATCACAAACATGGGTCCAGGAGTAAATAAGTCACTGTGTGTTAGAACAGATGGTGGTCAAATATTCATCTTTGGGGATGAATTCAACAGTTTGTCTCAGGTTACAAGAGTCATGTTAGTCTATCCTGCCATGTAGCAAACTCCTGGTGACACCTCACAATCACATAAGAGCAATTAGGGTTTGGAGGTGAAACTCAAATTTGTATTAGCTTACAATAAAATCCAATCATCCGTTTGTTTTTTTTTAATTTATCACCTCTGGTAAATACAAATGTTGACTACTTCACCTCTCAACCTGTGTCCTACTTTCTCCCACCCTCACATTATATATCATTCACTCTTTTCCGAGTGATATTCTTAACTCTAGATGCAATAGAGTGGCATGCTTCTCTTGGTTACAAAGTATAAATTTTTATGCTAAAACAAAACATTTTGTGCATTCCTTTAGAGAATTTTCTCTGGGTCTTTATTAGTTTTCATCTTCATAATTTAAGAGTGAATCCTTATCTTTCAGAAACTCTTTTTATCCACTTGATGGTTTTTATACTTCTCCTGGGGCTCTTGTCTTTGAAGAGCTGCAAAATCTGTCATACCGAAATCTGCCACTTTGGTATAAGCATTATTTTGATGACAGTTGAGAAGAAAGAGATACAAAAAAAGGTCCCAGGTACCCTTCTACTTTGCAGCCCAAAAGCACAACAAAAGTTTGTTAATGTGTCCCTCTGCATCCCTCAACACAGGAGGGCAAAGTTTGGTCACCTAACTCAGTATTCTCAGTCTGTAGCTGATGTCACAGAAAGTAGTACAGAAAATAGTACCAAGTAGCCTGCATCCACTTAGTTTCCAAAATACTAACCCTCCTACATCACTGGCCCTGAGACTCGGGACTTCTTTGTCTTATCACTTATCTGTAAACATACTGTTCTTTATTGAAGACTGCACATAAACCAGAATCTTGGGCCATCTCCATGAAAGCAGCTCATTCTGTGCATACTTCAATCCTCATACTAATGACTCTGTTTCCTGCTTTCTAATTTGTTTTTTTGTTACAGGGAATCATAAAATCTACACATATTCTCCAAGACTTATATTCTCCATGATAGCTTTATAGTAGTTAGCATCTGTAGGATGTTTAACCTGTGTCATCCATTATATCATAGGCAAGTGGTTTTAGGGGTGGCCTCATGATGAAGCATTTGCTGGACACATGTGAAGACCAGAGTTGAGATCTCCAGAACTCACACAAATGTGAGGTTGGCATGACAGCCTCTGTAATTATAGTGATCAAACAGTTCAGACAGGGAATCCCTGGAACAACTTGGCTAGCTAGACTAGTTTACATCCATGATCTCAGTGTTCATTTGAGAGATTGCCTCTATTAATACAGTAAAGAATACCTGAAGATAACTCCTCTTGGGCCACCACCTGCTGACACATACACATAGACTCACACACACACATACACACGCAAACACACATACTCACATGTCAACCATACATATATACACATGTAAAAAAAAGTTTTTAAAAAAATGTATCAGCTTATTAGCCAAAAAAATTAAATGACCTCCTCCAGATGCTGAGAGAAAAACAACTGAAGTACAGATGGGAATGAAGGTGTATCCATTGCTAATCTTACTGTTTGGACCTTTTCTGTGCTTGGTATTTGCTTCAACATGCCTTAGTGGCTTACCTGCTTTTGAGTGTAGCTTGATCTCCCAGATAAGTATTTTTTGGAGTGCAAAAAAACCAAGTCATGTGTTAAAGGTAATATAAGTGGGGCTCAGAAACACAACTGTATGGGCAAAAGCATCTGGGACCAACCCTGACACCCTGAGTTCAACCTGAGACTCATGTGGTAGAAGGAGAGAGTTGACTCCCCCTTGTTGACTTCTGATTTACACACGTGCTGTGGTACAAGGTGCATACACATGCTTGAACACAGACACACATGCAGGCACACACACACAATGATATAGAAAGAAAATATATCTAACATACCTAGCCTTCCATACTATAGCTTAGCAATGTAGCTTGATTATGATGTGATTATGTCTGGCTGCAATTTTCTACTGATGGTACCCAGAGGCACAGGGGATATTGTGCTGTATGTCAGTAGCAGAAAGCAGGCAGATTCAAAACTTAAATTCTTGTTGCTTTGGAAACAATACTTAAAATCTTAAATCAGACCATCACAAGTCAGGAACTAACTGATTATTCATGGCATATATAAACATGTATGTATAACACATGAATATCTAAATATACATGATTGATACAGATGTATCCAAGTGCAGGGAGAAAGTGCCCTCCAGAGGGGTAACTGCTACTTACCATGAGAACAAAGGGCTTGGGTCCTTATTCTGGGATAGAACACTATAAATAATTATAGCCTAAGTTCTAGCCCATCCCTAATCATTAATACATATAGTATATAGAGATAGGCACTAGTCCATTAAAATTATGTCTAAGAGCTTCAATAGTTCACTTGAATTTCAAAGCTTCTTGCCATGCTATTCATTCTCTACCCCTAAAAATAGGAACCCTCTTTATGTTGAAGCCATAACTAGGCAGAAAAGCAAGGCCTCTGGCAACTCCTCTCATAGTGAGGACATAGCAAAGATGACAAGAGACCCAAATGGAGTAGAGAATGACAGGGGTAGAGCAATTTAGGAGGTTTTAGGCAAGGAGAGAGTTTGGAAGGTAGGAATGACTCCCAGCTACTAAAATCTTGCTTTAAAGGCCATAGGCACTATGCTTTCCATAGGAAGGTACCCTGCCCCAGATCATTTCCCTTCCTCCTCTCTTCCTGATGATCCTATCATAACTCTTCCTCACATCCAGTCTTTGTATCTCTCTTTTCAAGCTCTGAGAATCCAAAACAATGTTTTCTAGTAAAAGGAGCCACACACTGCACTGTAGAACATCATGGGGGGTGGGGTGGGATTTTGTTTTGTTTTGTTTTTGTTTGTTTGGTTTTGTTTGTTTGTTTGATTGATTGATTTTTGCTTCAGTGATTTTTAACTATGCCAGACTCCAGCCAAGAGGTGTGCCCAGCATCAGGTATAAAAGCAGCAGCTACTGAAAATCATCCTGCAAATCAGATATGCTTTTCATGCACAGCTTATGTGCTCAAACAGCACTGCCTTTGAGCCATGGAATATACATGTTTTTCTGTTCACAAGTTTTCACAAACCTAATTCTGATCTTACTCAAGCAGCAGGGGTGGAGAACAAGATTGAGTAGTTTTTCTTTCTTTCTTTCTTTCTTTTTTTTTTTTTTTTTTTTTTGAGACAGGGTTTGTCTGTATAGTCCTGGCTGTCCTGGAGAGTAGTTTTTCCCAGCCAAAAAAGAAAGAAAGAAAGAAAGAAAGAAAGAAAGAAAGAAAGAAAGAAAGAAAGAAAGAAAGAAAGAAAGAAAGAAAAGAAGAGTTCTGCTTCTCCTCCTGAGGTGACTGAAGAATCTCCAGAAGAAAGATGGGTGCAAAGCAATGCAGACTGAAGAGTATGTTAAAGGGGAGATACACAGCAAAAGCCCACAGAGGAACCAGAGATCAGAGAGCACTAGGGTAAACACACAGACACAAGCCCAGAAACCTCCACAAGGGGAGCACCTGTGGTCACAGCTAAGCCGCATCCTGTGGGAATCTGGAATGTTTGAGTCCAGGAAAAGTTTCTGCTGCCAGGTACCTTACAGTGTAAAGTACATCCACTTCTAAGCATGCTTCATCGCAAACTCTTTCCCAGAGCTACTAATCATCACTTCCCAATCTTCTCCACCTTGTTTTCAGAAGGCATCCTTGAAATGTGTGGAAAGAAACATCTCTACTTACACCTTCTACTGGCTACTTGGGATTCTGCTATCATGTTAAATGTATTGCTCTGTTTAATGCTAAAAGAATTGTGTCCCTCCCTGACTCTAGTCTTGCTATTTGGCTCAGGCTTGCATCAAACTTGGAATATTCCTACATCTGTGACACAAGTGCTGGGATTATAGGCAAGTGCTTTACCCATCATTTCTTTAAATAAGGAAGACTGTGTGAGGGAAGACAGAATTAAAATGTCAGTAGAATTTGCCTCTTCTCCATTTACCATTTTGCTCCAAGTCAAGAATTCCAAGTCATCAATCAATAGAGCCTCTGCCCATTTCCACCCTTGATTTTTATTTTTTTCTTTTTTGTCTATTGCCAAAATCTCAAAGCAAAAAAATTACAGTTAATGAAAAGTTACTCAGTATTTCCAATTATTTGTGGACTGGCAAATCAGTAGTTAAATTTTAAGCACAATGATTACACAAAGCACCAAGCACTTCCAGTTTGCCAGTAGTCCTTGTTTGTTCCTAATAATTCCTGCACTAGAACTCCAACATTTCAATTCTTTTCATCCCAAAAAATATCTTCACTACCTCCTCCACTTAGGAGCAAAGAACAAAGAGAATCTTTGGCAAAGTCATGGAATATAAGAATCAGAGATTTTCTTTTCACATCCCACTAAGACTCATGTTGACGGGACGACTAATTTTCTGGAACTCAGAATGTGACCGTACTTGGAAATAGGTACTATACAAGGGTAATCAATTGCCATTCCAGGTGACTGTAGATTATGTTAAGTTGACAAAAACTAACCAGCACATTCACAATATATACTCGAGATATGGGGGAAATGTATCGATGAATAAATGGATAGAAAAATGTATCAGTGCCTGGCAAACACAGAAGTGGATGCTCACAGTCAACCATTGGATGCAACACAGGGCCCCCAATGGAGGAGCTAGAGAAAGTGCCCAAGGAGCTGAAGGGGTCTGCAACCCTATAGGTGGAACAACAATATGAACTAACCAGCACCCCCAGATCTCGTGTCTCTAGCTGTATATGTAGCAGAAGATGGCCTAGTCAGCCATCATTGGGAAGAGAGGTCCCTTAGTCTTGCAAACTTTATATGCCCCAGTACAGGGGAATACCAGGGCCAAGAAGGGGGAGTGGGTGGGTAGTGGAGTGGCGGGGAGGGTATAGGGGACTTTAGGGATAGCATTTGAAATGTAAATGAAGTAAATACCTAATAAAAATTGGAAAAAAAAGAAAAATGTATCAGATATTTATTGCGTGAAAATTGCTTAGTCCTTAAAAAGGAAAGAAACTTTTCATTTACAACCACAACAATCAGCCTGGGGAACATGATAACTAAGTTAGTCACAGAAAGATAAATATGTGATAATCTCCCGTGTATGTGTAATAATAAGAAGATAGAGTTCACAAAAACAGAACACAGAATGACAGTTATCAGGGCTTGGAGGGTGACAGAAAATTGAGAGGTGTAACCAAAGCATAGAAACTTTTAGCCAAAAGACTTCAGTTCTTGTGACTTTGACAAACTGTAGTGAAACAGTGAAACCTACATTTCCTAAGAGCATGGACAGGACCTACAAAATTATACATATGTAATATGTTTAACCTAAAATCTATCATTATGCTAATTAGCTTGAGTGTGGTCATTGCTGCAAAATGCATATACATATCAAAGCACCATTTTGCAAAGATATCAGAAGAAAAGGCATCACTCTATATACCTTAAATATGTACAAATTTTGTATATTAATCATAACTCAATAAATTATAAAAAGGAAAATCAAGTTGTGTAAGTACATGTTTAGAGCTATAAAGATGAGCCCAGCTGGGAGGATGGGTGTGTATGTACACTTTTACAGGTTAAACATGCACAAATATTTAAGCAAAGGCTCATGTTCAGATTGCAATCATCACCACAAGGGTCAATTTCATACTCTGCTTTTTTGGATCCCAGCATTTCCAATAGGAAACACTTGTTAACCTGAAGGTCTGCATGTTTCACAGATAACAGACCCTGAGGGAGAAAAAAACAAATGGCTTTGTAGAAGATGGCAGTACCTGTCCCTTTGGGAAGCACTAATACTTTAGTGTCTTGTTCCTGTTCCCTGAGAAACTGTCAGGTCTAACATGTGAAAGGTCCTCCACCCACAACTCGCCTCTGTCATAATCATAAAGTAACCTCAGCATTAGTCTCTCTCTGCTTCCAAAGAGCAGACACGATGCTGCCACACTCCTGCTGCTGTGTATTCTGTACCCTCAAGCCATGAGCCACAACAAACCTTTATCTCCTTAGTTTCCTTTGTCACATAGATGAGAAAAGAACCAGTGACAACTCCTTTTCCCTTCGAAAGAGTGGCACGCTATTTCACTGATAGTCCTACACTGATCAAACTGCATAAGCTCTAGGAGGTCTATTCAGAGTAGTAAATGATTTTGTTTAAACATTTCTATCCAGGTATGTTGGTGTATGCCTACAATTCAAGCACTCAGCTCTAAACACTTGAAAGGCTGAGATAGGAAGATTTTGAGTTTAAGACCAGCCTGGGTTGCTTAGCAAATTTGGAGTATATCTGAGTTATCTCACAACTCAACTTGGGTTATAGAGTGAGTCTCATAGAAAATCAGTTAAATCCCTAGCAGTTCAATAGTGTGGGACATGTTGAGTTTTCCCTCCAAGGTGAAAATTCATGGCTGCATTTGACCCTTCTAACTGCCAAAAGGGAAGCCTAAGGAATAATGACCCCAATGTATTCTGCAGGAGGCAATGTTTCCCTCCTTTGCATATGGTACTGTGATCTATTTACCAAGGAGCCCACAGAGCTGCAACGTTTGAATGGGGCAGAAAGCTCTGAAGTAGGTCCAGGCTGCTGTACAATGTTCTCTGGCATTGACTGAGCCATGAGAAAGCCAGGTGTTTGGTCAATTATATTGTCATGGTGCATCTGTGAGGGTGTTGCTAGGTGAAGTGAACATAAGTAAAACAGACTAATAAACTGAGTAAAACAGACTAATCTTTGTAGTTTTAATGAGCTTTATCCAGTCCTTTGAGGGAGTTCGCAGGCAGGTAGAATGTGGCAGAATTTATTCTTTCTGCCATACTACTTTAAAGCTAGGCCATCAACTCTTTTCTAAAAATATACTTTATTTCTATTTTATGAATATGAAGTTTTTGCCCACCTGTGTGTCTATGTACCACATGTGTGTACTGCCCATGGAGACCAGAAGAGGGCGGCAGATACCATAAAATGGGAGTTACAGGTAGTTGTAAGTCCTCACATGGGTGTTTATAACTGAACTTGGGTCCTCCTCAAGAGTAAGGAGTACTCAACAGCTGAGTCATCATCTTTCTAGCCCCTTTTTCTCTTTTTTAAAGCTCATATATTCTGTAGTTAGTCTCTTTCATACAGTAGATATTTATTAAGTTCTTCTCAGTGAGATTGGGAAGGGGGGCAGCAGAGGAATGAAATAATGTTATTACCTCACCCCTAATAACTACTTCATATAAATGTCAATGATGCAAACGATAGAGATGATACTGAAATTAAGTCATAAAAACCGGGGTCAAAATAACAAAAAGCAGATCTTAAAGTATTCATGGCTCTGTGTGACCATTCTATTCCCCTTCTCTATTCCTTCCAGTTTCTGCTTTGGGCTTTCATTTTAGTCTGCTGTTCATCTGTGCCATCAGGGCTTGGGGTCAAATTCAGGATTGCTGCTGTAAAATGGAGCTTTTTGTCCTCATTTATCTCCTAGGAAAGATAGTTCCTCTTTCACTGAGACAAATAGTGCACTCTGCCTAGACATTGGTCTCTGAAGGTTTGGGCTCTGGAACGTGGAAGGGTCACATTTGTCTTCTCTGAAAAGGTTAAACAGCATGCTACTGGGGAGTGATTTATTAGAGACTTTGATTCTGAATGAACCAAAGTCAGGAAGTCAAGCCTGGGCATCCTGGGAAAAGGGCAGGATGGGGCAGAATCTCCAACTAGGCTCATTCTGATTCCTAAAAAAGATGTCAGATGAAAAGAGCAGAAGAAACACCAGATATGTGTACAGCGCCCAAGGACCAGATGTGTGCACAGTACCCAGGCACCAGATGTGTTCACTGTGCCCAGGGAACAGATGCATGTGGTATATTCTGGCACCGGATGTGTGTACTTTGCCTAGGCACCAGATGTGTGCACTTTGCCCAGGTACCAGATGTGTGCACTTTGCCCAGGTACCAGATGTGTGCACTCTGCCCAGGCACCAGATTTGTGTACTGTGCCCAAGCAACACTGCATCACATCACCTCCAGGGTCTTTCACCAGATCACAAAGATACTCTATCACATTCTCCAAATACAACAGCAGAGGGGCAAATTAAAGTCAGTAGTGAAAACAGGGAAAGAACACAGAAGGATCCTTGATTTATCTGTGAGTAGATACAAATGGCATCTTTTCCAGTGAGGGGTGTTTATGAAATTGGTTTTTAATAAGAAAAAACCTTTTATTCTTCTACAAAGAAAAAACTTAAAAGTAAATATGATCCACCCATGGTGAGGCAGGTCTTTAATCCTAGCACTTCAGAGTCCAAAGCAGGTGGATCCCTCTATGAATTAGAGACTAACCAGGGATTAAAAGCCTGACTCAAAAATGTCAATATTCAAACAGAAATAAGTCCATGTGTTATGAATAGATGTTAATGATATTCTTTCCTAGTGGCAAGGATATATATTTTTTGTTTATGTGTTTCTGTTTGGTTCTTTCTTTGTTGGTTTTGTTTGGCTTGAGTTTCCTGGGGGTGTTGTTTGTTTGTTTGTTTGGGGTTTTTTGTCTAATGTTGCCAAAATTGGTCTTAGACTCCTTATCTCAAGTGATTCTCATGCCTCAGCTTCCCATGCAGCTGGGACTATAGGTGTATTCCACGCCACCTGCCTCAAGAGCAGGCCTGGATTAGGGTTCCCAGAAGGCATGGGTTATTAATGAAAGTCTAAGGGCCAGGCACAGGCTATCTCCTTATGAATTAATTCTCAGTGAAGTCCAGCACCTTTTAAAACACTACAGGCTATCACCATTGCTCTTAGTTTCCCACATTAACTATGTGGTAAGACTCTATTAGTAAAGACACCACATGTTTTGGTTATAGGATACAGGGAAATAAATCTTGAACTGACCCGGCTGAATATCCCAGTGGCAGAAGGTGCTACCATGCAGGTTCTTTGAAGACAAAAGACATCAATAGTTTTATCCAGGACTAGACCCTATGCATTTTAATACCAACCCACCAGGCAAGAGGTGCCCACTGGTATGATAGTCACATGACTATGTAACCACCTGTTTTCTTGGTTGGATTTGAGTCATGCTCTTAGGGCAAGAGTTCATGCATAGTATTATAAACAAAGTCAAAACTCATGGCTAGGCCCTAAAGAAGAACCATTGAAGTTCTTTTCTAAGTCACCGTATTATCAAACTACCTTCTAAATACATATGTGCATGGATTTGTGACTTTCCCAATCCTAGTTTGAGAAGATTCTATTGAAGTGATTAATGCAGAGACACTTGCTGTTGAAAGTCCTGGGAAAACATGTTATATGCTGTCCCCTCGATATGACATAACTGCTGTACACATGAACTCACAACACTATGATTATCTACACAAGATAAACTCAGTTAAAATTACAGCACAGAATGGAAGATAAATTTCTAAGACATGACTTCTAGTTAAGAATCTATTTGCAGTTGATGGTTGCTGAGGAAGGGAGAGTCATTTTTCTTTGCGGGTGGTGTCCACTGCTATGTTCCCCATCTCCCCATGGATAACCCTTTACCCATAAGTGTACAGGCATCACTAATGAGACTTAATAGATTAATTAATTTGTTAAATTTTTGAAGATGATTTTTGTTTCATTGATAATATTGTTTTTGCCTGCATGGATGTAAGTGTACTGTATGTATGCAGTGCCCATTGAAGCCAGAGGAGGATCCCTGAATTCTTGGAACTGGAGTTCCAAATGGGGTAACAGGTCTACTCCTAGTTAGTTAATGTTAAGAGGATATGAAGTTTGGACAGAGATGAAACAGCAGGACAGGAAATTCCTAGAAGGATTTAGGAACAAGTGAACAGTGGATATGATCAAGATACTTATATACTGTATAACATTTTCAAGTATTAAAGGCATGTGGCCTGTCCTAGGTATAAATGTTACTAAAAATCACCTTTACTTTTTTGGAAAAAATAGAAGAAACAAGGAAAAAACTGGTAGACTTCAACAATATATGAAAAGGAGAAAAGGTTTCCTTACAGCAGGAAGTGTGTTTGGTGATCAGTAGTCCAGAGTGTTTGGATTTCATGCTGAATTAGTCCATGGAGAGGAAGAAGAAGCTGGTACTCAGTACATGCAGGAAACAGGTGTTGATGAGGCTGATGATGCTGTGAGTACAAATGGCATCCCAAAGGATGCAGGCAAGACAGGTATCACATAGACAGCCATGCAATGCTGGACACACACGCTTCAGATAATGATGAGAACCAACTAATGGTGAAAAGGATGTTGGAGAAGACAACGAAGAGGACTGAGAAGAAAATGGAGCCATTGGGCCACTCTTCTTGATGAAAAATTCTTTTTACTGTAGAATATTTAGATGAACTAGAAGAAGAATTAATCTCACTGGAATTAGAATAGCACAAATTCAACATGAGTCAAAACTAACAACATTAATCTCTTCCCCACCAAGAATGAACAGGATGCTCTGTCTCGTGCCAATTGTGGGGATATTGCTCTCCTCTAAAACAGAAATCATTTCCCTAGGTCTTCCTTCGGACTCTGAACACATCTGATAGTAAGCCCAGGGTAGTTTTTAGTCAATTAAAAATGGTCATAACAGAAAATGACTGGTTATTGTGATTGTCAGTCGTTGAAGACTATAACTGTTTTTCTGGCTTTTGGTTTTCAGTAGGCATGTGTTGTTAGGAACAACATACAGGTATATGAAAATTCTGTTTTAAAGTCCTTTCCTTTTAGTTTAGTTTTGTTTTGTTTTGTTTTGTTTTTCGAGACAGGGTTTCTCTGTATAGCCCTGGCTGTCCTGGATCTCACTTTGTAGACCAGGCTGGCCTCGAACTCAGAAATCCGCCTGCCTCTGCCTCCCAAGTGCTGGGATTAAAGGCATGCGCCACCACGCCCGGCTTTTCTTTTAGTTTTATAACTCGCTGAGTCCAGTTGTGCTGCCCATAAGCACCCATGCGTGGAGTCATTCACTAGAGCATGGGCAACCTGTTAGTGGTCATAGTAGTCATACCCCTGAAGAAAAATTACTCCACCTCCCCAGCATCCATTTAACTTCCACTAGCTCCTTAGCTAGAAAGAAGTCCCATTAAGCCCTCTCCAATTCGTTAATACCAAAAGAGCCAACTAACTTTTGACAAGAGCAAAGTTAATTCATTCAAGACATTAGTGATTTTTCAACAAATAATTCTAGAATAATTTGACATTCACATGAAAAAAATCTACACACAGCCTTTATGCTAAACAAAAATAACTCGAACCCTTCATATATTGAAGTAAGCCTGAATTACTTTAATGAGTTCCAGGCCACCCTAGAGTACACAGCAAAATTCTGTATTTTATTTTAATTATAACTGTTATGATTTCTAGAATAAAATATAAGAGAAAAACAGGGCAAGCTGAAGTTTATCAATGAAATTTTTGTTGTTGTTGGATATTTAATAACTCTATTGTTTTATTATGACCCAGTCAGCCCTCCCCCCAATAATTAAGACATAGGCCTATCTGTTTCTTTAATCAGCTTTAGCACAATTACTGGACAATTGCCCCTAAACTATGCTAGACTAGCTATTTCCCAGCTGTGTTCCCTTGGTTTCTTGCCAATAGCCACCATATTTGTGCTGGATTCACTCTATCAGGCCATTTCCTGGTTCTCCATTCTCTCTTTCCCTCTCTCCCTCTCTCTCCCACTCCCCAGTCTCATGGTACCTACCTGTGTCCCACAGCCCAGTAACTGAAGCCCTGTCTATATATATTCACTGCAGGAATTGGCTGTCAGACACTTTTATTTAACCAGTCAGAGAAATTGGCAAAAGTTTACCCAATATCATTTGCTGTACATGAGAATGTGATCATTGAGACTGCAAGTCTATCCTAGGACCAGTGTTTAGCATGTGAATATAGAGCAGTGCAGAACCAAACACAATGGTTTTTTGGTTTTTGTTTTGTTTTGTTTTTTGTTTGTTTGGGTTTTTTTGGGTTTGGTTTTGCTTTTGCTTTTGCTTTTTCGAAACAGGGTTTCTCTGTATAGCTCTGGCTGTCCTGGAACTTATTTTGTAGACCAGGATGGCCTTGAACTCAGAAATCTGCCTGCTTCTGCCTCCTGACTGCTGGGATTAAAGGCATGTGTGCCACCATGCCCAACCACAATGGTTTTTAGTACAGTGAAAGTACAATGAAAAAAAATCAAACATACTTTGTTGAAATTACAAACTTCTCCACAAATCTACTCTTCAGATAGTTCTTTCTGTTGGGACAAAACACATGAGAAAACCAAGTTTCAATTGAGAAAGAAATATTTCATTTGTCTTATGGTTTCAAAGGTCTCAGTCAGCAGTGCATTGGTTGCCATTTAGGGGCCAATATGAGACAACTTCATGATAGGAAGTGTGTAGTAGATAGGAACTGCTCATCTCATAACAGCTGGAAGCAGAGAGGGGCAAGTGACTGAAGCCCCAAGAACCTTCTCAAAAAGCTAACTTCCTTCTGGTAGGCTATACCATGTGAACGCCCCACCTCATCTCACCAGCTTACCCATACATGGACTCTGGGGGGGAGGGCATTTAAAATCTAAGAAGAATACCCCACATACAGGGAGAAACTCTTGTGAAATGAATAACTGATAAAAAGCCTGGAGTCTAAAACACATTGGTAATTCCTAAAATGCAGCATAAATAATACAATGTTGCAAGTATTTTTTCAGATGTGCAAAACAAACTGAACACGTGTAAACACATGAAAAACTGCCCTGCATTGTAATAAAATGTCACAAGTATTTCAGATGGGCAAGAGAACTGAACAGGTATAAACCTATGAAAAACTGCCCCGCACTGAACATCATTAAGAAAACTCAAACCAATCTTAATCACAACATGTCTCTAAGAGATGACAAAATTCCAAATACCGAGACCATCAAGTGCTACACTTGACATGAAGCAACTGTTCTCCTTACTGCTGGAAATGAAAAATGGGACGTTAGTCAGCAGCAAGAAGAAACAAAATGTCAGGCCCTGAGAAGTGGAAAATCCTTCAAGGCACTAAGTGAAAGAAGTCAAGCTGAAAAGGACTCACCATGTATGATTACAACCAATCATACTCCTGGATGGAATTCTGGGAAGGCAAAACTAAGTAGGGAAAGAGCAAAAAGACCCTTGGCTGTCACAGGCTGAGGTAAACAGAGGGATAAATACATAAAAAGTGGGGTATTTTAGAACAGTGAGAGCATGCTATGGAACTGTAACAGAAGGAATGTGTCATGCATTTGCCAAAAATCTATAAAACACAGTGAAAAAATAAACCATGGAGACTTAATTAATAGTAAAACATCAATATTGGGACAGCAAGATGGCTTAGCACAGTAAAGGTATTTGTTGCACAAGACTGCTGGCCTGAATTAGATCCCAAGAAGAAGGGAAAGAACCAAAAATGACTGGCTCTCAAAAGATATATCCTGTCCTCCTCATCAGTGCCACAGCACACTTACATACATGCAGGATTGCAATAAATAACTTTAAAATAAAAATAGTGCATCAGTACTTGTGGAGGAATTTTAATCCAGCATCATGGCTGCTCTGATCACATCCAAAGACTTACTAGGTCTCCGAGATCTGGGTAGAAGATAGACATGCCCTTAGAACACACCTTCAATTCCAAACAATGAAGGTAAAGTTATTTTGTAGAAGGAAGCACCCATATTTGAAAGTAATGTCTAATTGAAAGGTAGGCAAAGTGACAACGAACAATTTGACAGAATAGGATATCTCCAATCCTCATGAGATTAGAGAAGAAAGAGAGGCAACATAAGGGAGCAACACAGAGGGAGAGAAGGAGAGGCAGTTTTACTGTGACAGTTATTCAGAGACAGGGTGCAGAGACAGAACAAACTAGACAAAGATGAAAGCAGAACAATCCAGAAATGAGAAGGAGCCAGAAGATTAGAACATATTGCCAAAGTTAGTATGAGGCTAAGCAGAGCAATTCAATCAAAAGCTGAAAGAAACCAATTTGAAACAGTCAGCTTGGAGAGGAGTTTGAACTATATCAGCTGAGTTGACCAGCCAACAGATTTCAAAGAGGACAAGAAAGAGTGCCATATTCAGCAATAAGTCTCAGAGGCTGAAAACATGCTAGGCCTAGATATGATTGCATGGAAGCTAAAAGATTCCAGGACTTGTCCTAGGTGAGCAGAGGCTTAAGAAGCATTAAGTCTGGAGAGACAATTACATCAAGCAAATAAAAGTTACTTTAACAAGTACTGGCTCACAGGTTGTAACAATGTACCACAGCAATACAACATTGCTCTGGAGGGAGACTACCAGGCAAGGAGGAAGCACATGACAACTTCATAATTTCTGTGAAATTTTTCTAGAAAACAAATGACTCTTTAAAAAATCGATTAATTTTTTAAATCTCTGATAAAGGCAGTGCTCTAATGTTGAGTCTCAGAGCAAAACCATTTATCAAGCCAAATGGTGTCTACGTGTAATTTCCCAGCAGTGGGTTTCACTAAATAGCGGTAAACACTAAATAGTGTTTTCTCGGACTTGAGTAAGTAAATAAGTCGACTTTGGGCTATGGCCTGTGATTCATCCTGGCCTATTTTCCTTAGAAGAATAATCTCCCTGTCAGCTCCTTCTCTGTGTTGTTTCTATGCCTCCACATCCCCAGAGTTCTCGGAACCAGATGCTTTCAAGCTTTATCTACCTGGCATTCATCCCTCCACTATCCTAGTTTTGTTAGCACAATGGGCTGCTTTTCTCCTGAAAAACCCAGCTCCGACTCTCTTGAGCCCTGGGTATCCCTGCGTGTTCCTAGGATAGTCCTAAATTTCATGCTCCATATCTTCCTTACTGTCTTGCTACTCTAGCTTCCAGAAATCATTTCCCATTTCAAATCTTTTCCTAAATCCTTCCTCTCTTTTATGACACTCAAACGAGTCAGCTCATTGAGCAAGGATCAGACATTCAGTTTGGGATATTACTAACAAAGAATATAGACCCAAAAATTACTGCTGGGTTAAGTAATTCTTGTTTTAATATTATTTGGTTATTTATTACATTTTCCTTAGTGTGTGTGTGTGTGTGTGTGTGTGTGTGTGTGTGCGTGCGCGCGTGCTTTGGCATAATATATTTAGGAAAAGCAGCATACAATGGTAGAAAAAAAATTGGTTTGGGGTCAGGATCCCCAAGAGCTTGTCCTAACTTTCTCAGTAGCTAAATGAGGAGATAAAAACTACTTAGTTTGCCTCTAGCTGTTCATCTATAAAGTATACCTGTGGGTATGTTTTTATCTGCATAGATGTGTATGTGCATGTGTGTATTGAAATGAGAAGAATTAGCATTCTCTAAAGCCCTGTCTATATCTAAAACAAAAGTGTTCCACTATCCAACACTTTTATTTTGGAGTCATTAAAAAAACATCCTGCAGAAAAGACAGACCAAGGCCAAACAGCACAGCTGTTCTGTACAGCTCCCTTAGTTACAAGAAGCTATACCACCATTTAATGATGTCATTAAAAATACATTGTCACCATAGTAACCACAACACTATAGATACCAAATCTCTCCCTGCAACGCACATACTGCATGGCTTACCTTTGCACATTTCCTTTCTTTTTCATCATGCACACTGCTTCCTCCCCCAACCCCCAACTCTTCTATAAAAAAAAAAATCAAGAATCTGCTTTTAAAAAGTAAAAAAACTGTCTGATACCTGGAAACATGCATCCTCAGTGGTCAAAATGCCTCTCTTTATGGACTGAGAGGCAGAAATGATCCCACTGAAAACAGAACTGCTGTCATTCTGCCATGACCTGTTCAGACCTTTCTCCCTTCCTGGTATTTTCTCTCCCAGGTGACCCTTTGGCTCTGCTGTATCACTCACCCACTTATGACACCAAGCTGCTTTACATATTCTGTATCTTTCTTTGAGAAATAAGTTCAAAGGACAATTTGCACTTTAGGTGGGGGACCTTGGAGGCTACACATTTTACAAGACTTAAAAATGCCTATGTTCTAAGACATGGTGTGGGAACTATGATTAGCAAATAGAAGCAATTTGCAGTACAGCAGCTCAGCCCTAGGCTCTCCTCAGCTCTTTTCAGACAAACTTTCCTCAACACAATCTAGTTTGCAGGTCTCTCTGTTATCCATTATGCAGGGTTTGCTAGGTGTGTACTAAATTTAGTCTTAGGCATAAAAGATATACTAGCCAATGATTTAAAAAAAATTAATCACACATCCCCTTGTTTAGTTCAATGTGGAACAAGAACAGCAACAACAAAAGGTATGGAAGGAAGAGGAAATTCTCACAGTAACCAACCTGTCTTCTGAGGATTGGAAACAAAAAGCCATGTGTCTGGTAGGCAGTGTCTGAAGTAGGAAAGTGTTCAGAACAATATCAGAGAAGGAAGTTATATATGGGTCAGTTCAAGTAAGATCTTGAAGAGAAAAAAAGGGGAATTTGGATTTCACTCTCAATGTAATAAGAGAGTTACAAGCCAAAGTAAAAACTGTATTCCTTAAGATGCATTCTTTAAAGAGCTACCTTCATGCTATATGGTGAATTACCACAGAAAAAAAAGAAGGATCTGTTCCAGGGACAGCCCCACCATCTTCCGCCTGATCCCGGCAGAGGCCTCCAAGGGCTCTGGAGTACTCTCCACACCGCAGTACCTCAGGATCACTGGTGTGTGGAAGGCAACATCAGCTCCAGAGAATCAAGGAGGATATTGTGCCAGCAAGAACAGGGACAAAGGAACCCCTCCTGACCAGAGGCTGGGATTCTTTCAGGTCAGGGCCAGAACCGCCATCTTCCACGTGAACTCGGCCGAGGGTGTAGAGGACCCCAGAGGACTCTCCACGCTGCAGAATCCCTAGCACACCCAGGACCTTGTGATCACTGGAGAGCACGTGGGTGACAGAAGCAACAGAACTTCTTGGACAGGGTTCCCTCGGGCATTCATCCTCAGTCAGGAGGCAGAGCTGAGACCCAGACCCCTGGGCACCTTCCTTGCCAGAAGAGAGTCAGCTTACAGGGAGGGCTCTGACCCCAGGACTCAGGAGGTGGATCAGAGCTCCAGACTTCTGGACCCCTGCTCTGCAAGAGGAGAGCTTGCCTACAGAGAGTGAACTGATCACTGGGTCTCAGGTGAGAGTTGGACTCCCAAGAATGCTGACAGAGGCTAACAAAATCACAGGAGGCTCAAGCTCCAGCCAGAGACAGCTTGAACATTAACACCAGAGATTATCAGATGAAAAGGCAAACGTAAGAATCTTAATAACAGAAACCAAGAACACTAGGCACCATCAGAACCCAGAATGCCCACCACAGCGAGTCCTGGATATCCCAACACACCCAAAAAGCAAGACTCAGATTTAAAATCATATTTCATGATAGTGGTAGAAGATTTAAGAAGGGCATTAAAAACTCACTTAAAGAAATACAGGAGAACACTGCTAAACAGGTAGAAGTCCTTAAAGAAGAAACTCAAAAATCCCTTAAAGAATTTCA
>NC_034607.1:59448941-59450384 GCF_900095145.1 Mus pahari
AGAGCTCGTGTCTCTAGCTGCATATATAGCAGAAGATGGCCCAGTCAGCCATCATTTGGGAAGAGAGGCCCCTTGGTCTTGCAAACTTTGTATGACCCAGCACAGGGGAACACCAGGGCCAAGAAGTGGGAGTGGGTGGGTAGGGGAGCAGGGAGGGAGGAGGGTATAGGGGACTTTCAGGTTAGCATTTGAAATGTAAATGAAGAAAATATCTAATAAAAAATGAAAACAAAAGGAATGAAGGAGACGGTGAAGTCTGCTGCAGTGAAGGTTGTGTTGCATCATGAAGAGTGGTCACTTGGGTGCTGGAAATGTCTTCACTGTTGCAAAGAGCGTTTTGCTATTTGCTTTTATAGCTCTCCAAAATACCATCGAGGCTGCTGTTAGTATACCCAGTTCTGACAACAGATGAAAGGAATACAGTCCTTCCTCTTCTACTCCATGGCTTCTGGTCAGGCTCTGCTTTAGCCAAACATTCAAGTGAAGCCCAAATTGTGAAGTATCTCAGAACTTTTAATAAGCTACAGGGAAAGCAGTAAATACGATATTACACAACAGGGTTAGGGCAGGAGCAGAAACCCAGCATTCTCTCCTCCCACTTATGTTTTCACCTGCTAGCCCATAGTTCCAGGATTCCAGATTTGTTTCATTTTATCTCTTAATACTTCCTCCAAAAGTACTGATCTGTACAGCAGTCATCCAGAAAGAATGCAACAAACAAGTGAGGGAAATAATTAGTGGTTAATTAACCTTAAGAGGTTGTAAGAAACCTTAGCAGAAGTTTTCCTGAATATTTTGTGCTAATTGAACCTGTCCCTCATTAGTGTCTGTGTTGCCTGCTACTTCTGTGATGAATCATGGGGAGCAGACAATGGAATCTTAGTGTAAGACATTGGTAGAAACATATGGTTTATTCTAATCTAACTCTCCAATTGTATAAGCTACATATTTAGGTAATTTCCCTCCACATAACTTAACAGTATCTGATACAAAGGAAGACACCTGGGTTACCTTACCTCACAAGGCTAACTGGGGTGCACTTCTCTGACCACTGTCACCAACTCCTTGTCTCCTCATGTCAGCACCCCACACACACTTCAGGGGTTCTTACTCTTGCATTCAGTGATTGTCTATTGCAGCCACTCCCCTGCATGGGTGCTCAACTATCTTGACCTATTATAATCTACAGTCTCTATCATGAGAAAACCCAACCTTCTACCTCTACTCTAATTATGAATGAGGAAAAGCATATGATTGACAGGCTCCATTAAGTGTGAAAACGCTGACTTCCAAGACCTCTGGTTCTTTCCTATAATAATGCTATTAAATTGCTTTCTCACTTTTTTTTTAACTTCTTCTTCTTCTTCTTCTTCTTCTTCTTCTTCTTCTTCTTCTTCTTCTTCTTCTTCTTCTTCTTCTTCTTCTTCTTCTTCTTCTTCTTCT
>NC_034607.1:59450484-59451503 GCF_900095145.1 Mus pahari
TCACTCTGTAGACCAGGCTGGCCTCGAACTCAGAGATCCACCTGCCTCTGCCTCCCAAGTGCTGGGATTAAAGGTGTGCACCACCACACTCAGCACTTTCTCACTCTTGAACGGCCTTCACTTTTAACATCTACCTCTGCAGGTCCATAACACCACAGTATCCTCACACTAAGGAAACATAAGCCACTGGAAGAAAATTACAGAACTTCCCACCAAATCTCCTCTCCCACCTTCCAAAGTATCTGTAGAATACACAACACTGGCAAATTCTCTATTTAGACTTGTTGAAAGTGGATTCTGGGAGCAACAAGGCCCTCCCCAATCTCAGCCTCACGGATGTTTATATGTCAAGTGCCCTCCAAAATCCACTGTCCTGGGTCAGGCTGGCCATTGCCTCTGTAACAGAGAGAAAAAAAGCTAGATGTCCTTGAGAACAACCAGAATATATGCCGTCCTTAACAGACGTAACTATAGTTTACCCCTGGTATAAAAACACCCGTATGGGAACAGGAAGCACAAAGCTCTTGATCGGGAAATCAAGCTGACCACCTCAATGCAACTTCCCTGGTTAATTTCTGATGGATGTTATACATCTTGGTGACATCATCTCTGTTTGCTCTCTCAGTCAGACCACTCCATCCCTTGGTTCATGATTTGACTATGTTGACAGGACCACCTACCTGCTGTGTCCACCTACCTGCTACTTGCTAACTTCTTTTACATTTGTTTGCTTGCATGCTTAACAAATTCATCTGAAATTGTACCCATATCTTAGATCATTCTCCGGGTCACACAAAGCAATGGCACACACACCTTACTTACATGCTTCCCTGCTATGAAATAGTTCCCTCCCTGTGTTCCTTTTTGGAGTAGACTTCTCCAGCATTTCTTTCCTATTGTGGAGTATTGTTCTTACATGGGCCCTCTACCCTCTAGTACCTCTCCTTCTGGTAAGTAGCAGAGAAATTTTGTTGAAAATGCTGGGATCTGAGCTGATTTCAGTGGGCAGTTTTTCAAAT
>NC_034607.1:59451638-59490452 GCF_900095145.1 Mus pahari
TGTGTGTGTGTGTGTGTGTGTGTGTGTGTGTGTGTGTGTCACTCTTATGGGTACTACCATCTGACAGTTCATTCAGCTTCACTTGTGGTAACATAAGCTACTGGCTAGTTACTCTGTCCTCTTCTGTACAGAATTTCTGACTGGGAAGATCCAAAGTTATGCATAGTAGAAGACTAGGAATGAGCAGAAACAACAAGATCTGTGGAGACATTGCGGAGAAACTGCATCATCACTTTCAATGCAAGATACAAAGCCAGCTCAGATTTAGGAGACTCCAAATCCTTTTTGGAGAGGCTGCAAAGAGTTTGTGGTCATGAGGAGCATGCTTAAAATCTACTATACCATGTAATAAGTTTAAATATTTAGTGAGCATATCCCTTATCTTACTTTGGCACCTTGTCTGCCTTTGATATGATAACAATCAAGAGAAATTGAGAACAAGTAATGTTTCATTTGCTGAAAATCCAAGGAAGCCTACTTAAACTCTACACTAATTAGTTCATTGTGCTCCTGTGTCCATGTCAAGTGTTCTGAGTAAGAGCTGGGCCTCTTGCTGTATTGTCTATTCTAACCAACACTCTTCAGAGTCCTCCTCAAGTAACAGTGGAAATCATCTAAGAAATTCTCTTCCTCCTAGCTTTGAACATCTCAATTTTGATAGCAAAGTCATTCCTGAGAATATCTGTGAAGGGTGAGGAAGAGGGGGGAGAGGGAGGTATGGCTGAGCACTGAGAACCTGCAAGAAGGACATTTATTCTGAGCAAGATCACACGTCATTTCAAACACTCATTCAACTAAATTATAAAGTATGTGGAAGTGGCAGGGTTTCAAAAACTCTTCAGTGAATATAAAAGAGGATTTAGATTATATTAGTCAGCTTTGGAAGTAAGTGGGAGAATCTGAAGGGAGGTGTGTCTAGGTTTACCTAGGAAATTGGGTAGAAAAAGAAAGTAATAGATACAAATTAGCTATTTAGAAGAAAGGGTGCTGAAATGGGCTTTGGAAATGTCAGAAGGTGGCTTAGTTAATGAGGGGAAAGATCTAAAGTACTGTACATATTCTAATGTGGAGAAAATTGTCTTCTCTTACTGGTCTGCTCAAAAATGTCTTTGTATAGAGAGCATTGCCTTCAAGATTCCATTGTAAACTCGTTAATTGTAGGAACAGGTTAACTGGACTTAGGTTTGTTTGAGGAAGAGGGAGAGTACTCGGCACTCAGCATATTTTTTTTTTGAAAAAAAAAATGTTTTATATGAACAGAAGAAAATTCAGACTGCCGAAGCAGAGGAGACTTGGTATATCTAAGGAAGACACTAGGCTCCTAAGGAAGGGAAAACGGTGAATGAAAAAACTGCATATTTGTCTGAAGAGATGTCTCAGCAGTTAAGACCATTGACTGCTCTTCCAGAAATCCTGAGTTCAATTCCCAGCAACCACATGGTGGCTCATAACCATCTGTAATGGTGTGTCTGAAGACACAGCTACAGTATACTTATATACATAAAATAAATAAATAATTTTTTAAACTGCATGAGGGCAGCCCCATGCATACATGTACACATATATCTATACACACATGTATACAAAGAGAGCCATGCATAAAAATCACATACATACATACCCATATGTATGCTTATGAGCATATGCTCACAAAAATCTACCTAAGTGTACCAGAATTCATGAAATCTTGAATACAAATGAACCTTTCTTATAAATTCCTCATTATATGTGGGGGAAAAATCAAGTAATGTCAGAAAAATAAGGAAACGTTCATTTACACTAGTTCCAGAAAAAGATTGGAATCAAGAATCCTAAGGTCTCTGTGTTCTCTGTCTCTCTGTTACTTAACACTGTCCTTAGCACCTCAACTTGCTGGTGGCAGAGAACTTGGCACCCAACACTTCCAGGCCTCACAACCCTTACCTCTACCATACACTGAGCCAAAAAGGACCCTGCTGCTGACTCAGCATGAGCCACATGGCCACTCTCCCACAAGAGGTACTGTCATTAAAGAGATGGTATCTCTCATCACATGAGAGAGAATGGTCCGAATGAAAAAGGGAAGGATTCTGACAAATAAGTAAACAGTGTCAGTAGATGGAATGTTTGAATCTCTCCACTGAAACATCACTCACACACCAAAGTATTTGAAGGCAAGGAAGACCCAGCCCTCAGAAATGGGGTTAGTACTCCTACTAACGGGGTATTTGCCCCTTTTCTTTCTTTCCTTCCACCACAGAATGACACAGTAACAAAGTGTTTTCTATTAGGAATGGAACCATACAAGACTCCAAGGTGGCTGGCACCTTGATCTTGGACTTCTCAGCCTCCAAAAGCAATATATTATTGTTGTTTTAGTAATTTACCCAAATTAAGGTATCTTATTATAGTAGCAGAAACATACTAAAAAAATGTACATTACAGGTTGTATGAGGAAAATACTAAGGGGCTTAGCTCTGCAGGCCAATTAGTGACAGAGTAAAATCACGTCACCCAACATTCTTGTTACAGAGCCAAAAATACAGTTACATTTTTTTTCTGGTGCTATGAATTGAACCCAAGGCTTCACATCAGCTAGGCAAGAGCTCTACCACAGAGCTGCCCTGCCTCTATCTCCAGTAACTTTTGAGAGACAATTTAGCCACATAATCACTACTTTCCCCTTTGTCATCAAGTACATTATATCATTTGTTTCATTTTGTTTGTCTGTTTTTTGAGGCAGAGCTCATTATATTGCCTAGGATGCCCTTAACCCTGAGAGCCTTCTACTAAGCCCATGAAGTACTAGAATCACAGTCTTTTTCTCCCAGAAGTGTTTTAGCAAACAGATTAGGGTTCTATATGAGTAGATATTAACCAATAAATTTGAAATTTTAATTCATTTTCATTTCTTTTTTTTTTATATGTTCACTTTACATCCCATTGACACCCCAACTCCATCCTCTCCTCTCAGTTCTACTCTCACATGTTCCTCCCCCATTACCCCTTCCCCTTCTCAGAGAAGGGGAAGCCCCTCTCAATGGGAAATCAAATCTCAGCCAGATTAACCTCATCCTCTCCCACTGAGGCCAGAGAAGGGACCTCAGCTAAGGGAAGGGGATCCAAAGGCAGTCAACAGAGTCAGAGACAATCCTCTCTCCAATTGTTAGGAGACCCACATGAAGACCAAGCTGCACATCTGCTACAAATATGTAGGGGCCTAGGTCCAACCAGTGCATTTTTTTGTTGCTGGTTTAGTCTCTATGAACCCCCATGAGCCCAAGTTAGTTGGTTCTGTAGGTATCCTTGAGCCCCTCTCCAAGTCCTTCAGTCCTTCCCACATTCTTCCACAAGACTGTCCAAGCTTTGCCTAATGTTTGGCTGTGGGTCTCTGCATCTGTTTCTATTAGCTGCTGGATAAAGCCTCTCAGAAGACAGTTATGCTAGGCTCCTGTCTGCAAGAACTCCAGAGTGTCAGGGGTTGGCTCTCTCCCATGGGAAGAGAGGGTGGGTCTCAAGTTGGACCAGTCATTAGTTGTTCATTCCCTCAGTCTCTGTTCCATCTATATCCCTGCATATCTTATAGGCAGGACAAATTTTGGATCAAAGATTTTATGGGTAGGTTGGTATCGACCTCTCTCCACTGAAAGTTCTGCCTGGCTGCAGGAGGTGGCCACTTCAATCTCCATATCCCTAGCTACTATGAGTCTCAGCTAGGGTCACCCCTATAGACTCCCAGGAGCCTCCCCCATCCCAAGTATCTGGTTCTTCACAGAGATGCTCCCCACTAATTTCTGTTCTATCTAAGCCTTCTCCCAACCCTCTCTTCCCACACCTGATCCCCATCCCCATTCCTCTTCCTATTCTGTCTCCCATTCAGTTCCTTCCCTCTGGTGTCTCTCTTATGTCCCATTCTGAATGAGATTCAAGCACCCTCTCTTGGGCCCACCCTTTTACTTAGCTTCTTTAGGTCTGTGGACTGTAGCATGATTATCCTGTACTTTATGGATAGTATCCACTTATAAGTGAGTACATACCATGCATGTCTTTCTGGGTCTGGGTTGCCTCACTCAGGATGATATTTTCTAGTTCCATCCATGTGACTGCAAATTGCATTATGTCATTGTTTTTAAGAGCTGAGTAGCATATCATTGTGTAAATGTACTACATTTTCTTTATCTATTCTTCAGTTGAGGTACACTTAGGTTGTTTCCAATTTCTGGCTATTAAAAATAAAACTCCTATGAACATACTTGAGCAAGTGTCCTTGTGGCATGTGGTCCCTTACTTCAAGTTGTACTACAGAGCAATAATAATTTTAAAAAAACTAACCACTTGTTACTGACATAAAAAACAGACAGGTCGAACAATGGAATAGAATTAAAGACCCAAAAATAAACCCATACACCTGTGAACACTTGATTTTTGGCAAAGAACCCAGAACCATACAATGGAAAGAAAGAAAGCATCTTTATCAAATGGTGCTGGTCTAATTAGATGTCTGCATGTAGAAGAATGCAAATATATCCATATTTATCACCCTGTACAAACTCAAGTCCAAGCAGATCAAGTATCTCAACAGAAAACTAGACACACTAAATCTAATAGAACAAAAAATGGGAACTGCTTTGAGCACATTGGCACAGGAGACAAAAGAACACCAATAGCTCAGGAACTAAGATCAACAATTAATAAATTGGATGTCATGAAACTGAAAAGCTTCTGTAAGGCAAAGGACACCATCAATAGAACAAAACAGCAAACTACAGAATAGAAAAAGTTCTTTACTAACCTTATGTCTAATAGAGGTCTAATAGCCAAAGTATATAAAGAACTCAAGAAGTTAGACATCAACAACCCAAATAACCCAATTTTAAAATGAGGTACAGAGCTAAACAGAGAATTCACAACAAAAGAACCTCTAATGGCTGAGAAGTATTTAAAGAAATGTTCAATGTTCTTAGTCATCAGGGTAATACAAATCAAAACAACTCTGAGATTCCATCTTACATCCATCAAAATGGCTAAGAACAAAAACTCAAGCAACTGCACATGCTGGTGAGGATATGGAGCAAGGGGAACACTCCTCCATTGTTGGTGGGAATGCAAACTTGTACAACCACTTTGGAAATCAATCTGGCAGTATCTCAGAAAATTGCCAATAGTTCTACCTAAAGACGTAGCTATACCACTCCCAGGCATGTGCCCAAAATATGCTCCACCACATGTTAATTTTGTTATGGAGCCTTAATTGTATGAATGTATACATATATTTATTTCATATTGTTCACACCCATATATGTTCAAAGAAAATATTTTGGAGAAATGTATTGGCATCTGAATGAATCCCAAAAGTGTAGGAATCTTCTTTTATACAGTTAAAACAAATGCAATTAAAATTTTGCCAAATTAGTAAATTTCTGACCTACATGGTACAAAATCATTTAAGTGCTTTTATAAGTTTATCTACCAAACCCAAGCATTTCATATTTACTTTTATCTTAAGACAGAAACCAGGGCCGGGCGTGGTGGCGCACACCTTTGATCCCAGCACTCCGGAGGCAGAGGCAGGCGGATTTCTGAGTTCGAGGCCAGCCTGGTCTACAAAGTGAGTTCCAGGTCAGCCAGGGCTATACAGAGAAACCCTGTCTCAAAAAAACAAAACAAAAAAAAAAAAAAAAAAAAAAAAAAAAAAAAAAAAAAAGACAGAAACCAGTTAGCTCTGGAAATCTGCTAAATATTTAAAAGAAGCAAAGTCAACCAATATCTATCTTTGATAGTGATTACATGTAACAACTGTCACTAAAAGATATCCCTCCAGCTACGAGCTTTGTGTCCTCCACAACTCAGTATGCATTTCCATACACCATACTGTCCAGGAAGAGAGGAATCACCTGTGTCTTATAGCCTCTTGGTGTTACTGCTTAGAATAGGGAGGGCCATAGTCACAGGCAGCACTTGTCATTGCTGGAAAAGTAGCAAGGAAGACAGGTGTTACCTTGATATTACCTTTTTTAGACTTTCCATGTTGGGAGCAGTTAGGAACTCTTCTTGTTCTACCCTTGTTGGCTCTTAGCAAAGGAAACCAAAGTGAAAATAAAATCGAACTGTGAGAAAATGAAGAAAGACTGTTTAGATACATTTCAAACTGGGTCTGTATGCAAGTCTGCATACAGACTTGTCTTATCCCCATTATATGAGCCTATCACTCTTTTCCTGACATCTGTCAAGTGGTACCTTTCAAAAGGCTCCAAACATAACACATATCAGCCCACAGAGTCCTAGGAAAGAAGCCCATATGCCTGCAATACTATCCCATCAGATGGCAGCCTGAAGATCCAAGATGATGTTTCCTACAGGTCTGATGTCATCTGGCCTTGTCCTATGTGATCTTCATTCTCAAGCTCAGGCACTAATTTTCAACATGAAGTAGGGGACAACTATTTGCTAAATAAATCAATCCTATTCAATGATGATATCCATTATATGCCAAGACTCTTCTTTAATTTGAAACTTTTTAAACTTCAAGACTAGAAAATAGAGAATAGTAAATAAGTATACATCCTATACCTGTAATTAGTTAAATGTAACATTTTTTTCTTTTTTTTTCTAAATGTAACATTTTTTTTATATGATTTGACTTAGACACACATTTTCAGGACAATGTCTACTAAATGCAACAGGGTGTGGTTGGGCTGATGTCTCTGAGAGATACACTGCTCTGTTAAACTCTTCTAAATTCTACACAACTTGGGAAAATTAGTTGTCATGTAATTTCTCAGTGTTTTGATGATGAAGTTGCTCAAGGATTATAATCTTCATTTTTTGTATTTTTCTACTAGAGTCATTTCCTTGAGTTTCCTTTAGAGATTTTACTGATGTTAGCAGGGATTCAGCACATGTTTGCTCATAAACCACCCAAGAGGGAGAAAACAGAAGCCTCTGTCTTCCCCTTCATCACAGTTTGTGATGATTTACCTAGTGGGTTGCCTTGGCTGTTCTTCACACCCATTATTTCTGAGAACAGTTAAGCTAGAAAAGCTTCCAGAACCTAAATTTTAAAATAAAAAGGACATCTTCCAAGAAGAGGCATTTGAAAGCAGTACTTTGATTGAAAATCCCTGTCACTGGCCAAGGGAAACACAAAAACTTCTGGATTCATTTTATAAATTGCACTTTTAAAAAGGTTTTGGAACCTTCTCTTTAAAAAGGAAGTATGGCCCATGCTATATACAGTTAAGGCTTTATACTGTTCATGAAAATAGTTTATTTCTTTCCTTGAAGTTCTTGTTGCTCTTTTTAACCTCCACTTTCTAAAAACACCAGACCACCTGAACATAGTCATTTTTATGTTAATGTTGACTATACTACCTCAAAAATCAAAACTTGATTCACAACTATACACTATGTCATTTAACAATACAGGCAAGTGATGGAGCTGTAGCTCAGGAATAGAGCATTTGCTTGGCTGAGCCAAGGCCCTTCATTTGATCTTCAGCACAAAAAGGGGGGGGGTGCAGCAAGGAACACTTTCTTTTGTCTTCAACAATGACACTTAGCTAGCACAAGATGCACAAAAACTGAGTACCAAAGGATGAAGATCAAGTTACCAAGCTTACTGGTACCTCTAAGAAGATGTGGCTATTTTTTTTTTTTTTTTTGGTTTTTCTAGACAGGGTTTCTCTGTATAGCCCTGGCTGTCCTGGAACTCACTTTGTAGACCAGGCTGGCCTCGAACTCAGAAATCTGCCTGCCTCTGCCTCCTGAGTGCTGGGATTAAAGGCGTGTGCCACCACCGCCCAGCCGATGTGGCTATTCTTATATCTGGTGTATCCCTCAAAACTAATCAGAAGAGATGAAGAGAGCAGCATATATTTAAAATGAGAACAAGTCAACAAAAAGGCATAACAAGTGTGAACATTTATGCACCAAATATGAAAGCCCAAAATTGTGTAAAAAAAAAAAAAGACTAAAATCCATAAAAGATTACATAGGTCCTGATATAATAATAATTGGAGATTTCAATTCCCCAGTTTTATGTGAGAGTCGATCTTTCAAGCTAAGTCAGCCAAGAAACTTCAAAGTTAAATTACACTGTACACCAACTAGACATCTATATACAGAACATTCTAACCAACACATAAAGCACACACATGCTTCTCAGAAGCACATGAACCTTCTCCAAAATTGATCCCATGGGTCACAAAGGAAATCCCAACAAATGAAAAAAGAAAATAAAAAAGAAAGTCAAGATAATTCCTTGCATTCTATCAGATCATACAATAAAACATTAAAAAATCAACAGAAAAAGAGATTATTGAAATACAGAGATGAGTGGAGACAGGACAGCACACTTTTGAATGAACAGTGCGTCACTTAAAAACACTATGGAAGAAAATTAAAAAATTCTTAGAGTCAAGTGAAAATAAAAGTAAATCTACCAGAACCTCAGGGATATAGTCAAGATAGCCCAAAGAGTAGTTTCTATCAAGTGCTCGTATTCACAAAGAAAGAGAGATTTCAAATAAACAACCTAATAATGCACCTCATAGCAGATGACGAGAAGTAACTGACTAGGGTAGAAGTTGATGAAACAGAAACTAAAAGAAAAGTATATAGAAACAAACACAGAGTAAGTAATTTAAAAAAAAACAATATTAACAAATCTTTACCCCCCAAAGGAAAAGACCCAAATAAAATATAATATAAAACAAATAAAAAACAAAATATAAAGATAAAAGGGGGTGTTAGTATAATGAATGCCAATGAAATCCAGAACATCATTACTTTGGGGAACACTTTGAAAACTTATATTTCAAAAAAGTTGGAAAACCTAGAAAAAAATGGGTGAGTTTCTAAATGCCTGTGACCTCCCAAAATTAAAGGCATCAGAAATAAATAACTTATACATAATCATTAGAAGCAACGAGGTTTGAGTCTACAGAGGCTCAGCCGGTAAAGGTCACATATGTTTAATGAGTTCAATCCCTGGAACTTACCTAAAGTTGGAAGGAAGGAACCAACCTGATGGAGTTGTCTTTTTATCTCTACATGTGTCCTGTCATACACACACACACACACACACACACACACACACACACACACACACACACCACACACACACACACACACACACACACACACACACCCCACACACACACACACACACACACACACATTTAAAAAAAAAAGCTGAATACAGTCAGCTAGGTCTACCCACATGACTAAACAGGGCTTCCAGCGTGTTAAAATGTTGTGTTCCATGTACCTAGCAGCAGATGTATGTGAGGTTTTTGATCAACCCAAAGGACTCAAAGCAGAAAAACAAATTGTATCACTGGTTATCATGAGCTCTGTTCTCTTGTTTGAAGCCCCAAGACTTAAGTATAGTATGAAGAATTAAGATACTCACCCCAATGCCGGGTGTAGTGGCGCACGCCTTTAATCCCAGCACTCGAGAGGCAGAGGCAGGCGGATTTCTGAGCTTGAGGCCAGCCTGGTCTACAGAGTGAGTTCCAGGACAGCCAGGGCTACACAGAGAAACCCTGTCTCGAAAAAACAAAAAACAAAAAACAAACAAAAAAAAAAAGCTACTCACCCCAGACTCAGGACTAGCCTTACTACTAACAACCAGCAGAACCATCATATTGACTATTTTACCAGATATTTTTCTTTATCTTTGAAATGGAGTGTATTACCTAGCACAGAAGGTACTGAAATGATTAAATCAGTATAGCAAACACCCATTGTGCCTTAGCCCCCATTCTTTTGGAACATTTTGGATTTTTTGCTCTGGCCATTACATGATAACCAACTTCCTGCAATAGAATCTTATAGCCAGTTTCCATAACTTAGAAAATCTAGTGAAAATAAAAAGCCAAAGTCTCCGGTAATAAAATCATTTAAAATTTCAAGACACAGAGCCTTGTGAGGTTGTACAGGGTATGTATCTGACACCAACCTCTCCCCTTTGTTGTACCAAAATCATCTATTTCTGTTTCAGGGTTTCTTTGAGAACATGAATGATTATGACCTATGAGTCAAGGTCGGTACAATGGAGGAAGGAAGTCAGTGAGTAAATATCACTGTCTGCTCTCATTTGGATGGACAATTTAGAAGAGTTGTATAGGAGTTCTCAGTCAAGTAGGGTCAAGCTTCAGTTGTCCACGGCCACAATGAGTCTGCTGATGTCAGGAATCAATTTCCCTTCTCTCTCTGACCTGTACTCAGGTTTTGGTCTTAAACATTGTCTCAGGCTTAAGTAGATATACTATGCCAGACTATGTGGTACTATGTGGTACTTCTCATCAACCTCATCAGCATGATTTTGTCTCTTTCTGTATTGCAAGAGCCAGTGACCAGAGAAGAGAAGTGGGGATCTAATTCTCACCATAAGAGTGAAGAAGAAAACAAAATGTTCATCCTCAGTTCAGGTATACATGCCTTTTGCTTCAAAGTCATTTACTCATTTTGTCTTTACACTCTCTGATAGAGATTGCAGACATTCCATTTATTGAAGTTCTGTTCTCTCTGACATCCAATTGGCCTTGATCCTATAATAATCTCACTGGAAAAGAAAGCATGATCATGACTCAAGCTCTGAATAGGGCAGGAGAGCAAGATTCATGATCTTACCAATAACACAGAAAACTAATTTAAAGGAAGTAAAGTACTCTCAAGACACCACTTTAAAAGAATAAAGGACAATTTGATACTTGACCAGCTGAGAACCTCATTCTGATAGCTATTAAAAATTTATAAATCCTACTTGCTTTATATCCTGTGTTACAGGATTGTACTTTTCTTTCTCAAAAAAGAATATTTTATCTTATGTCTTTAATTCATCAACATGGTTGTCCAACAATGTATCTCAGAAATGACATTAAAGCAGGAAAACTATATCAAACTCATTTGCTAGTTCAGATCCTGCTACCTGCTGACTGTCTACCCTCAGACATTAAAAAGTTCCGTTCAGAGAGTCTAACCTGAGTTCCCACTAGATCATTAGATTTTTCTGCACCACTGGTCATCAGGCCAATCACTTTGGGCTTGGGCAATTAATCACAAGACTTGACCCTGAAGAAGACTGACTTTTGATCCCATAGCAGGTCTTTAGCTGGAGTAGGGTCCTTATGAGCTCTTCCAGGATCTTTGCTGGAGTGTTGATTGGTGTGGCCTTGTATGGGTCTTGTGCAGGCAACCCTACTGTTAAGAGTTCATGGCTACAGCATCCCTGTCATGTCAAGAAAACATTGCACATTTTTAACACATAAAAATGGATTATTTACTTTTGCTAAACTATAACACGTATGTGATAGAAATGTATACAGGATAAGAGAGATACATGTTAAAGCAATACTGGCCATCAGTTTACACACTAGCTGGACAATAATCAAGAAGTTCTGGAACACTCTGTAAGTATATGTAGAAATATATAACTAATTAAATCTTCTTGCAGTAAAATTTTGCAATAATATATACCATATAATCTACCTTTAAACAGAAAGTTCCTTGTCTGGGAATTTATATACATTTAAACAACTACTCTGTGTTGAATTACCTATGGATCCATTCCATAAACAGTTACCAAACCCAGACACTATTGTGAATGCCAAGAAGTGCATGCTGACGGGAGCCTGATATGGCTGTCTCCTGAGAGGCCCTGCCAGAGCCTAACAAATACAGAGGCAGATGTTTGCAGCCAACTAGGGTACTGAGCGATGGGTCCCCAATAGAAGAGTTAGAGAAAGGACTGAAGGAGTTGAAGGGGTTTGCAACCCCATAGGAAGAACAACAATATCAACCAACCAGACCCACCAGAACTCCCAAGGACTAAACCATCAACAAAGGAGTACACATGGCTCCAGCTGCATATGTAGCAGAGGATGGCCTTGTCAAACATCAACAGAAGGAGAGGTCCTTGGTCCTATGAATGCTTCATTGATGCCCCAGTGTAGGGGAATCAAGGGCAAGGAGGTGGGAGTGGGTGGGTGGGTGGAGGAAGACCCTCATAGAAGCAGTGGGAGGGATGATGTGATAGGGTGTTTCAGGGAGGGAGGGAAACCGGGAAAGGGGATTGTTGCATCCTCTCTCGACCACAGCAAGGAAGATGCAACCACCAGTTCTTCTTCTTTTTTTTTTTTTTAAAGATTTATTTATTTATTATATGTAAGTACACTGTAGCTGTCTTCAGACACTCCAGAAGAGGGCGTCAGATCTTGTTACAGATGGTTATGAGCCACCATGTGGTTGCTGGGATTTGAACTCTGGACCTTCAGAAGAGCAGTCGGGTGCTCTTACCCACTGAGCCTCCAGAAGAGGGCGTCAGATCTTGTTACAGATGGTTATGAGCCACCATGTGGTTGCTGGGATTTGAACTCTGGACCTTCAGAAGAGCAGTCAAGGTGCTCTTACCCAGCCCCCACCACCAGTTCTTCTTACAGCAGTTTATTCAGGAACCTTGAACAATCTTCATCATCTCCTTCTTCATCTCCCCCTTCATCTCCCTCTTCATCTCCCTTGATCCCTGGGATACAAGCCCATTTATACTCTTATCCACTCCAATCGCGGCAGGACACGTCACTTCACCAGGCGCGCAGCCTCAGCCAACCAGAAGAGCGGGAACATATCACCACCAAATATGGACCTGTTTACCACAAGCTCCATAGCCAACAGGTGCCATCTTTTAAGGTGCAGCTTCGGGTAGCCCAGGGCAGGGGCCATGGCCTCCTACAGGGGATAACATTTGAAATGTAAATAAAGAAAATATCCAATTAAAAAAAAAAAGGTATTTACTACAGCACTATTTGACTTAGCAAAAGTTTGAAAACAACCTACATGTCAATAGGTGACTGACTAACTCAGTTTTAATATATCTATCCAATGAAATATTCTGTAGCCACAAATTTTGGTGAGTTTTTTTGTAACAATATGTAATAGTTTTAAAAGTTAAGTGTTTTTAATCCACAAGGTGTTTTAAGGGGTGAGTATTTTGAAGAAGATGAGTATATCCACACACATATTTGTTTGTACATAATTAGACAATTCTGGAAAAAGCTAATAGCAAAGTTTGTTTCTGAGGAAGAAGACTAGATGTTCAAGAACAAAATGGAATGTAGATTTTCACTACATGCTTTTTGTAGCTTTTAAAGCTTGTGAAGCATTATATGCTCTAATTCAAAATAAAAACTGGAGGTGCTGGAGAGACAGCTCAGCAGTTAAGAGCACTGACTGCTCTTCCAGAGGTCCTGAGTTCAATTCTCAGCAACCACATGGTGGCTTACAACCCTCTGTAATAGGATCCAATGCCCTCTTCTTGTATGTCTGAAGACAGTGATAGTGTACTTGTCTTAGTCAGGGTTTCTATTCCTGCACGAAGCAAATTGGGGAGGAAAGGGTTTATTCAGCTTACATTTCCACATTGCTGTTCATCACTGAAAGAAGTCAGAACTGGAACTCAAGCAGGTCAGGGAGCAGGAGCTGATGCAGAGGCCATGGAGGGATGTTCTTTACTGGCTTGCTCAGCCTGCTCTCTTATAGAACCCAAGACTACCAGCCTAGAGATGGCACCATCCACAAGGGGACCTCCCCCCTTGATCACTAATTGAGAAAATGTCTTACAGCTGGATCTCATGGAGGCATTTCCCCAACTGAAGCTCCTTTCTCTGTGATAAGTCCAGCTGTGTCAAGTTGACACAAAACTAGCCAGTACAGTACTCATATAAATTAAATAAATAAACCTTTAAAAAAATAAAACAGGGCTAAGAAGATGACTCAGTGCACATGAGCACTTTCTGTGGAAACAGAAAGACCAGAGTTCAAATTCCCAGTCCTGGCCTCTATGCACACATGTGCCCATATATACAATACATACACACAAAAATAACCACGCATGCACATGTATTCTTTTAAAGACAGAGTCACACTATATAGTCCTAGCTGGCCTCAAATTTAAAAAATTATCTGTCTCCCTAGTGCTAAGGTTAAAGGCATGCACCACAATGCCCATCAATATTTTTTTTCTTATTTTAATAAGGAAGATGGGTTAGCAAATCTATAATGTCTTACTTTTAGATTTGGGTGGGGTATGGAAAACAATCGTGATTTTTTTTGTTTTTTTGTTTTTTGTTGTTGTTTTTTACATTTTGCATATAAATTTGAACAGAATTAAGGCTGAAAGTGCCAGATAAAAGTTTCAGCAACAGGGCTTCAGGGAGGAATCTAGAATCATGTAAAATGGGCACCATATACTCCTGAGGAACCATGAGAAAACAATAAATGAGACTGGTAAGTGAGTTGATATCTAAACAGCTCTAGCAAGAAGGCACTTCTGTGTGGTTCTCTTTAAAATGTCCTTGGGACTAAGGGCACATTTGCCAGTGGCTCCTCAAATTCTTTCCTCTCCTAGTTCCTTCCATCCTCCATCCCTGACCTTTGAACTTGGCCCTGTCAAAGCTTAATGGTGACCTTGGTCCATACAGTTGACTTTACAATAATATAGCAAAAATCTGAGCTCTGAGACAGTCTACTTTGCTCTCACAAGCACACAACATTAGCACTGTCTTTATAAAACTAGACATAAACATGCATGATGCTGTGATCACATGCCAAGCAAAGAAATCCCTTCAATTCTCTACCTCAGAACTCCTGAAGACAATTAGTTCTCTTACCACACTTAAGCAGTGTTAAAGACCCTAAGACTTCTCAATGCCTAGAAAAATCTGCCTCATTCTTATAAAAGTATCTGAGAATGTGGCTGGAGAGATGGCTCAGCACTGGAGGCTCTTCAAGGGCACCTAAGTTCAATTCCCAGCACCCACCTGGAAGCTCACAGACATCTGTAATGCCTATCCCAAGAGACTGCAGATCCAGAGGTTCTGATGTGCTCTTCTGGCCTCCATGGGCACTACATGTGTGTGGTACACTGACATACATGCAGGTAAAATACACATACATACAACATAAATAAAAATAAAGACTTAAATTTTTCAAAGAATAAAAATAAATAAATAATGTGCTGTTTTATCTTTGTATGTAAATTTTTGTGGTACACATGTAACTTTTTCAGGAGGTAATGTTCCTACATCTTAAGGCTACTTGTATGTAATGAAAATGTCCAAGACTATAGCTTTTGTACATAATACTAGGATATAGACACTAGAAATTTGAATCCAACAACTCACAACAGTTCAACATTCATTTATAATTATAAAGCAGAGGGTAGGAAGCCAGGTATAGTGAGTCATGTCTTTAATCCCAGCACTCAGGAAGCAGAGACAGGTAGATCTCCATGAGTTTGAGGCCAGCCTAGTCTACAAAGAGAGTTCCAGGCCAGCCAGGGCTTTTACACAATGGAATCCTATCTCAAAAACAATAAACAAACAAATAAATAAAGCAGAAGTTCAGTGACAGAATAAAGCATAAATAATGTTTTAGGTATTTAAGATTAAAATTTGAGATATCTATTCTCCTTGAATTTGGCAGAACTGCATTGATTTCACATGTAAATGAGCATAATAAAGGCTTTTGCATGCTTGCTAAGAACTGTGCAGTATGCAGCCCAACCAAAGTTGCCAAAGTCTGCAATTACAATTATACTAATATGGAAATCTCCTAGGTTGCTAATTTTCAATTATGAAAACCCAGTTTTAGTTGATCTTAACACTTAAAAAACATAAGTAATAGTTCTAATTTGTAATCTAAAATGTAGAGATTGTGAAATGTTTTGCTCTACCTCCCTCATTTGTAATATAATAATATTTATTCTTACTCCATAGGTCCTTAGGAAGATCAGATGATAAAACGCACTGTTGCAAAATTTTATGAGCTACAAACTCATATATACCTCTTTCAAATGTTCCTTCTTTGAGGACCTTTCTCCAATAGTCATGCAACTTTGAACCGCCATGGCCAAAACTGTTGAACTGTAAAAGACCTCAAAGGACCCTCCTGATAAGACTGGGAAATTGGGCAAAACTAAGCTTTTAGTCTAGTAAACAAAAGTAAAGCTATCAAAAAACACAGTTTAGAAATTAATATATTTCGGATCTGCTGATAGGTCTATACAGTGTGCCTGTGTTCAATCAACACAAACAAATTTCCTAGAAAAAATGAAGGGTTTGTTGGTACACCTAAACCTCTAGCATCTGACAAACAACTATTGAAGTAAAATAAGCCAAATTTCAGATTCTCCCCACCCCCGGGAAATATGCCCCACAGATACTTAATAACACAATCTGTTTCTTTTCAATCATTATATTAGTATACGCAAAGTCACCTTCAGGATCTGTCTTAATTACAAGAGTGTCATACGTAAAATATGGGGAGTCATTTCAACCTGTTCATTCCTGTGTTGCATTGTTAAATTTGCAAGACAAGTGTACTTCTAGTACATTTGTTAATTCGTAGTCTTAAAATTTCTACACGTGTTGTTTCAGCTGCAGCCAGAAGCAGGTGCCCCTTTCTGGGAGGTGGTATAAAGTCTTGTGAACACCAAGGCCACACTAGTCTATGCTGCATCCAGCTAGACACCGATCACAGACATAGATTCACATATTTTGATTATATTAGTGGCTCCTGTTCTTTCTTAAATGAAACCTAACATGTCTGTGCAGGTGAAGGCTGATCTAACACTTCAAAACTTTCTTTTATATCAGGCAGAGAAACTATGTTTAATTCGATATATTGAGGCTATTTAACCCTTCAAAACCTCAGCTTCTGTGAATTAAATGATTTCAGGAGAGACATTTTCAAAGCCTTTTTTTCTTTTAAATCAAAAGCAATTTAAGAAATCCCAAGTTACCCAAGGTCAAAGGTATTAAAATGTAATTACTTGATAGATACACTACTGTTTTAGACAGCAGAACAGACGTTGCTTCTCAGATGAGAAGCCAAGTAAAATGTCAGTGTGGAAATAGAGACAAACGTGTAAATAAAGCTGGAGGATTTCAGAAGACAAAACAATAGGAAGTTATTAGAATTGGGTAGTGGAATTAATCATCAAGGGAAATGTATGTCGTATATATAATAAAAGTTACATGTCCTGAGGAGAGAAAATCTAATTGAATTGGTATGCAGGTATCTGGAAGTAAAGCAATTTTGATCAGTCACCCAAAAGTAGATCTGAACCCCAAACCAAAAAGTAAAAGACTTTCCAGTTGAGGAAAAATGTGAGACCAGATATAACCAGGATGTCTTCATTTAATTCACATGTGATTGCTTGGCACAGTTCATCCACTATGGAATTCTGATGTACAACTGGACTATCTTAGCAAGACAGGAATTCTTTTTCTTTTTCTTTTTGAGAAGGGTTTTTCTGTATAGCCCTGGCTACCCTGGAACTTGCTCGGTAGACCAGGCTGGCCTCAAACTCAGAGATTTTGATAACTCTGGATCAAAAATTTAGAGGTGGGTGGGTGGCCCCATCCCTCAACTGGAGTCCATGTCTATCTACTGGAGGTAGTCTCTTCAGGTTCTATCTCCCCACTGATGGGCATTTTGGCTAAGGTTCTAAGAACCTCTCACATTCCTGATATCTGGTATTTTCTATTGGTTTACCCCACATTCCCCACCCCACATTGCTGCATATTTCTATTCATTCTCCTGGCCCTCTAGGCTTCTCTCCTGTCCACCTGCCCCCCATACCTAATCCTGCTCCTTTTTTTTTCCTTCTCCTTCCCTCTCCCACCCAGATCCCTCCCTTTTTCTGTCTTCCATGATTATTTTATTCCTCCTCTAAGTGAAACTGAAGCCCAGTGTGAGTAAAGTTAATTGTTTCTCACTTGGATTATACCTCACAAATATTTAGACAACTCGTTGTTTCCATACTCTAAGGGAGGCAGGTCAAGTTAGAAAAGTCAGCTGGAAATTTCAACAACAATAACAACAAAAGACCAAGGTGTCTCTTGGCTTGTCCCTAAGCTCATGAAATCCCAATGATAAAAGAAACTAGACATTCCTCCTAAACTGAATGTCCTTCCCTTCTACTTCCCATGTGTCTCTCTGTCAGGCTTCCTGACTTTCTCTTACTCCCTATAGTATATTCCTATGTTCGTTCCCTGTCAACTGGTTATTTGCTCTGCCTCTTGACTTACGGTTGACTTTATTTAGCACTGTTTGCAATAAACAGAAAGCTCTTGGGCAGGATTATGCACTAGGGTTGAGCCACACCAACTTAGAAACAGGTTTTTGCATTAAATAACACAATCATTTGCATTAAATAACACAGTGTGATCAAATATCCTGCAACATTTCTTTCCTATGTGATCCTACATTTGTAACATTGACAATATCACATATTGCTGAACATAGAAACTCAGATAGCTCTGAACAACACCAAAGCTTGTGCCTTACCCCTGAGGGATTCTGCTTTTCCTGGGAAGTTTCTAGTTATCTGTTGTTCTTTAAGCTCTCTAGAAGAATACATTATATATTCAGAGTTGAGAACTATTTGGTTAAATGGTGAAAACTATAAATAAGATTTCTAGAACATATTCATATTTTGCTTCTGTGTTTGTACTAGTTTATGTTTGTCATTCTTTATGTAAACTTCAATATTAACACCTACAGTACACAAGTCTATAAAGTCCCATTGAGAGTCATCTGTCAAACTTATACTGTGTCATCAGAGCCAAAATCATAAACATTGTGTCAAGAACAATAGATCTTTCATTTTGTGTACCTCTTTGGACTCTTAATCAATCTGAAACAACAGAACCTTAATAGAGAAAATGCCTCCATAAGATAGGGATGTAAGCAAGCCTGTAAGGCAATTTTTAATCAGTGATTGATGGGGGAGGGTGCCCATTGTGGTTGGGGCCATTCCTAGGCTGGTGGTCCTGGGTTCTAAAAGAATGCAGATTGACCAAGCCATGAGTAGCAAACCAGTAAACAGCATCCCTCCATGGCCTCTGCATCAGCTCCTGCCTCGAGGTTCCTGCCCTGTTTGTGTTCTTTTTTTTTTAATTGAATATTTTCTTTATTTACAATTCAAATGTTTTCCCCTTTCCAGGTCTCCCCTCCGGAAACCCCCTATCCCATCTGCTATCCCTCTATGAGGGTGCTCTCCCACTCCCCTCTTCCTGCCTTGGCATTCCCCTACACTGTAGCATCGAACACCCTCAGGCCCAAGGGCCGCTCCTCCCACTGATGTCCAACAAGGCCATCCTCTGCCACATATGCGGCCGGAGCCATAGGTCCCTCCATGTGTACTCTTTGGTTGGTGGTCCAGTCCCCGGGAGCTCCAGAGGATCTGGCCTGTTGACACTGTTGCTCCCTCCATGGGGCTGCAAACCCCCTCAGCTCCTTCAGTCCCTTTCCAACTTCTTCATCAGGGACTCTGAGCTCAGTCCAATGGTTGGCTGCGAGAGCATCAACCTCTGTATTTGTCAGGCTCTGGCAGAGCCTCTCTGGAGACAGCCATATCGGGCTCCCCTCAAGCAAGCACTTCCAGGCATCCACAATAGCGTCCAGGTTTGGTGGCTATATATGGGATGGATCCCGAGATGGGGCAGTCTCTAAATGGCCTTTCCTTCAGATTCTGATCCACACTTTGTCTCCATTTTCCTTCCTGTGAGTAATTTGTTCACTCTTCTAAGAAGCACTGAAGTATTTACACTTTGGTCTTCCTTCTTCTTGGGCTACATATGGTCTGTAAATTGAACTTTGAGTATTCCTTGTCCTTACTTCCTTTGATGATGAACAGTGATATAGAAGTGCAAGCCAAATAAACCCTTTCCTCCCCAACCTGCTTTTTGGTCATGGTCTTTCATTGCAGCAAATAAAAATCCTAACTAAGACACATACAAATCAAACACTTACGGAAAATAAATTATAAAGAAGTTGATTTTAAAACAATTCTTTGATATACATATACTTTTACTATATAATAAAGATTAAAAATTTTTATATAATAATGTGGGTTTTTAACAAAAAGAATTAAATCTAGGGTGACTATTTAATACTAAAGCATAAGACCATCTTCAATATTTTTCAAGGTTGATAAATAATCTGGTTTTATAATTGTTAATATTGAGAGTGCCATTTTATGTAAATATATGATATAAAATTGTAAAATACATGTTGGATAGCTTCAGAAATTGTTGAAAATTCTATCCCAGTCTTATTCAGTGTCTTTTTACCATAAAACTCAAGTCAGCATCTCAAACAATAAATTTTTATGTAAAGCACAGCTGTGCGGTTTATGTATGTGTTCACGTGCATGTGTTCATGCATGTGCATGTGTGTGACAGTGTTGTGTGTAAACCAAAGATGTCTTCAATTGCTCTCCTTTTTATCTTTGACACAAGGTCTCTTATTTAACCTGGAACTTGTTGCTTTGGCTAGGCTTTCTGGCTAATGAGTACCAGTTCCTCTTTCAGCAGCCCTACTGCCAGCACAATGGATTTTTTTTTTAACATGGCTATAAAAATGATACTATAAAAACTTCAGGGAAATTTATGGCTCTGAAAAGTATAATAAGGGAGGGAGTGTGGTTATTTGAATGAGAATGGCCCACGGAAGCTCATAAGTTTGAATATTAGTTGATGGTACTAATTCCATATGTCTTTGTTGGAGGAGGTGTGTCACAAAGAGTAGACTTTGAGGTTTCAATAGCCCACACATCCAAGTGATAATCTCTATCTCCTCTATCTTTTGCATATGGATCAAGATGTAGGCTGTCAGCTACTGCTCCAGTCCCATCCCTGCCTGCCTGCTGCCATGCTCCCCACAATGGCCATGGTCATATACCTCTGATACTGTAAACCGCCCCCCCCCAAACTCTTTCTTCTATATGTTGCCTTGGTCATTGTGTCTAACCACAACAACACACAAGAAAGTGACAACAGTGAGTAGCAAGGATGAAATTTCCATTACTCTCACCAGCATATATGTCAGTTCTGCAGTCCCAAATTGCAGAGAATTATTTCTTAGCCTCAAGTGTTATCATGCTTCTCTAATAGCCAGTAAAAAGATACCCTACGCAAACCCAAAAATAAAAGGAAAAAAAATTGACTAACGATAGCTAATCTCAGTTGTCAACTTTATTGTAATCAACTAAAATGAAGCTCACCAAGGACTCGCATGAGGAGCTTTCCTGGTCAGACTATGTGAAGTGGGAAAACCTACCCTACATATGGATGGCACCTTCTAGTGATAGCCCAGGAATAAAGGATGGAGAAGGAACTGATTTTTTCTGCTTGCCCTTCACTCATACTGGCAAGTTCATTTATCCAGTTACTGTGGCATTCCTTCACCAGATTGAAGATCAGGCACTTTAGGCTTCCAACATAGACTGAAGAAAACCAACTCTGCAGGAATCCTCCAGGCCTTCAGCACCAGACTGGGACTATTCAGACATCAGTATCAGGAACTGAGCAAGTCCAGATTCTCAGCCTGTATGAGACAGCCACTGTTGGAATATCCAGAGAGTATGGTATAAACTAATCTAATAAATCTCCTTTTAATACACACACACACACACACACACACACACACACACACAAGTCTATCAGTTTTATTCATCAAGAAAGCCCTTACAAACACTATAATACCTAATACCTTGTATGCTAGGTCTTTAATTTAATTTAAATAAAAGTATGAGTGCCCATTGACCCTGGGTCCTGTCCATCTGTCCCTGTCTTTCAGTCTTTCTCTTCCATTGTTCATGACTATTCTAAGGAAAGCAGAGATTTTTATCTTCTGTCTTTTCAACAGCTCTTAATATTCCTTGTAGAAAACTATTTTTCTATTTGGGGAAAAAGAACTGGGTTTGAGACCTAACTGCCACTCTGGGTAAAACTGAAGACAGGCCTCCCTGCCTCACTGGACCTTGCCAGTGAAAGGATTGAAAGAATCTCTGAATCACAGAATTATGAGAAAACATCAGACACTGCACATAACAGCAAGTGATAACCACAAAGTTTTATCAACATTAAATCACTATACTTGATGACTAAAGTTTCCATTGACTCCAACACAGACTGCCCCTTCCCTATATTAACCTTCAACTTTAATCAGATGTCTCCAATGTAGCATTAACACAGACTTATTGAGTTCCTATTATGTGTGAAGCACTGAGTTAGAAGCTAAAGATCCCAATGAGAAGGAGCTGAAATTGCTTGAGCTCAGCTGTGCTATTGAACACCACAGAATAGAGCAACCTTGAGACATGTTGTACACAGTAATTTCTGACATTCTTATCACCTAAGGCTTTCCTCTTCGTTTTTCTCTTTGTATTCTTTTTCTTATTAAATTTCATGAATGCCAAGGGAGCAAACATGTTTTCATTTACTGAAATGGCCATGGAATGCTATGTGCTCAGACACAAAAATCTTCCTGCTTACCAGCCCATTTAAAGATATAGCATAGCCGGGCGTGGTGGCGCACGCCTTTAATCCCAGCACTTGGGAGGCAGAGATAGGTGAATTTCTGAGTTCGAGGCCAGCCTGGTCTACAGAGTGAATTCCAGGACAGCCAGGGCTACACAGAGAAACCCTGTCTCGAAAAACAAAACAAAAAAAAATAATAATAATAATAATAAAGATATAGCATGATATGGCAAATTTTACTTCTTACTCTTAAATAGAAAAGTTAGCAGACTCTCAGGCCCTAACCCTCTTCCATTAACTACATAGCTCCATCCCTACCAATAAGAGGCTGGCCCTGGCCTAAATCCCTAAGATCCCTAGGAGCACCTAGTATAATGGGGTAAAGCAGAATGTGTGTAAAAGCAAAGCTTCTTTGCCTAGGCTAGGGTTAGAATCTGTGCATTCTTTGGATTCCTCCATATTGTCTGATGGGCTTTCCAAGGATCTCCTCCCCAAATTAAAGGGTAGATAGAGCTGGCCCTTTTTTCCTAGTTATGTTGGAGAAATATGACAGAGGAAAGAAAGGAAAATAAAAAGTGATATAGGGAGCTGTCCAATATAGGTCATCATCTCAAAGAGCCATCACATGAAATGGTTGCTTCCAATCTCCTCAGTGGTACAGAGAGCCAGCCAATATAGATCACCACCTCAGAAGCCATCATGTGAAATGGTCACTTCTGATCTCTTTATAGTCCTCTGAAACTTGTCCCATCATTCTGGGTTTAGCCTTGCTGTCTAGTTTATCTCCCTGATGACTACATTGGAGATTGAGTTCCTTTTTTCTGGAAGAATAGAAGTACAAATGAGTTTACTGAGCCACAGTCTAATATTCTCTATCCATGATATTTGAGGTTGCCTCATTTGATTGCAAGTGTCCATATTTGTAATATAAAGAGTAGTAAATTGTTAGTCAGCTTCCCATTGCTATGAAAATAAAGTAACTGAGAAAATCAACTTAAATGAGGAAGGATTTTGTATCCATGTTTCAAGGATTTCAGTACATGGTCCCTTGGTCCCGTCACTTTTGGCCTGAGATGAGGCCAAAAATCATGGTGGAAAGCAGATGGTTAACTAAATATGTTCATATCATGCTGGGTGGTGGGGGTGGGATAAATGATGAGCCTATCAATAACTTTATTTACTGATAAGGCCAATACTCCTCATAAATCTATCACTTCCCAAGGGTCTAATCCCTAACCACTGCCATATTAAGGAATATGCCTTCAACACATAAACCTGTTATAACAGTTGAACTGGATGGTCCCAACATTCTTCTCCATTCTAAAATATTATGTTTTCAAAATATCCTGAATTAAGTTTTACAGTTTCAGTGGCAATAAAAACTGATAAATTAGCTGGGCGATGGTGGCGCATGCCTTTAATCCCAGCACTTGGGAGGCAGAGGCAGGCGAATTTCTGAGTTCGAGGCCAGCCTGGTCTACAGAGTGAGTTCCAGGACAGCCAGGACTACACAGAGAAACCCTGTCTTGAAAAACAAAACAAAAAAAAATCTGATAAATTGTCTTTAAAAATCACTGATAAAAATTATGTATGGTCAATCTTCTTTTATCATTATGTTTCAGGAGCCAATTCCCAGCCAGAGTTAGGCTGCATGCCAGGATCAATGATGTGTAAAGAAAGAGCTTCTTGGTGGGAAGTATGACCATACTTGTACAAAATGGAATGGATAGATTCTATGATTCGTTTAAACACTGTTCACAATAATTTATTCTCTCTTCATAAGAGAGCACCATATGACATCTCTTGTCACACAAGGCATTCTTCCCATTGCACTGGCACTGAACTTGGCTATCTGGCTCGTTTAGCCAACAGTATATGTAAACATATGACTTAGTTCAAATCTGAGTGAAAACACTGATTTTATTTGATTCAGCCAGGTCTCTTTCTGCTATGACCTTGTGCCACAAGAAGGGCACATCTCATTAGTGGCCATTTCTTCAGCCAGAGTCACAGAATCAAATGACACCTGTGATGGCTGATTTTGACATGCAATCTGAACCAAAACTGTAATTACAAAGCCACAGCTACAAACATGTAAAGTAAGAAGTAAATCTTGTTAGTATAAGCAGGAAATACTGAGGTTGCTTACTGTTATCGAATAGCACACACAGCACCTGCTACAGCTCCAATAAAAAAGCACATTAAAAGTGTGCTTGCCTGCTGATTGGTAGCTGACCCATTCACCCATTAGCTGTTTCTAGCCTCACTTCTCTGCTGTTCCTTACAAAATGTTCTGTTAAAAAGTTACTTGGTTACCCTCTCTACCTTCTCCCCCTTCACCAAGCCTGTAACTCGCTCCTGTCAGACTTTTGTACCACTCTTTATCAAATCCAGCAGTAAGTTCTCATTTGCCAAATATGATGAGCAATCATCTCATTTCACATCCATGCAGCATCGATGTGGTTGACAATTTCTTTCTTTAACCTTTTTTTCTTAATCCTTCACATTCTCCCTAGTGAGTACATTATTGACCCCGGAACTTGCAACTCTGACCACGCCCTTTCACATGTTGGGATTCCAAGTGTGCTCCACTGTTCCTGGCTTCAGCATTTTCTCGACGTGGCTTCAGAAATTTTATCCTCTTTTTCTTCCCACATTCCCTTTTCCATCTTCCTGTTTTCCTTCTGTCTTTCTTTCTACCCTCCTCCTAAGGTGGAAGAACTTACAGCAGGCAGAGATGGGGGTGAGACACATGAATCATCATAGTATGTCTACTTGCACCCAAGATGGGACATGTGGATGAGGAGAGGTATTTTAGTCAAGCTTTCAGCATCCTTAGCAGTGCCCAGTGGTCAGGTGGCTTCAGGAGGGAAGGGGGGAGGGGAGCTGCACAGCAACTGCCTGGATAAGGGGACTGATCCTATTTCTTCCCAATCAAAATCCAATAGTTTTTTTTTTTTTAAATGAGAATTGAAGACCTGATCCCAAAACTTATGAAAAGCTTAAAGTCTTAAGAGGAAAAGGAAGAGGAGAGGTAATGGAAAGAGAAGGAATAAGAGAAGAAAAAGGAAGAGGAGACGATCTAGCAAGATGTTATGGTTTTACAAGTAAAGATACTTGCTACTGAGCCTGCCAACCTCAGTTCAGTTGCTAGAACCCCTGAAGGAGAAAACAAAGCTGGCCTCTGACCTCCAGATGCCCACTGTGGCATGTATGTTAACACACACACATACAGATATGTGGTAAATAAATAATATGGTTTTTAAAAGAATTATATCTATAGACTAATTTAATCTGACTTTAAGGCCCACAAAACTGCAGTAGTCAACACTATGGAACTGGTAAAAAATGTAATTTGATGAGACAGAACTGAGTACAAATAGACTCAGTTGTCATTTTCAGTAGTTTTGTTTTGTTATCAGAAGAAATGGTTTATCAATAATTAGTGCTATTATCAACTGGTTAACACTTGAAAGAATGAACATGCCTGAGGCCCTGGGTCTCACTCAGGCACAGCAAACAAAGAAAAGGAGAGACAGAGAATGAGGAAGGGAGATCTGTTCTTCTAAACCACAAATTATCAAAATGTTCAAAAAAAAAACCCAGAAAACTCAATGAACCACTTAACTAGTAAATTGAATATATGTCATTTAAGAACGTCCAAACACTTCATTGTCCAAGCACAGATTACCCTAATAAATTCCACCAAATATTTGAAAGCTTGATAGACACCAACTTTACATGTGCTCTTCAGGAAACCTGAACAGAAAGAAACATTTTTCAACTCATGGTATGAGGCAGTATTACTCCAGCACCAAAAACAGACAGTGAGTGCAGAAACAGGGAACTAGAAGCTTATGTGCCTCACAAACCAAAATACAAAAACTGTCAACCAGAAGCTGGTTAGACATGTGAAGGTGAGGACCACCAAGACTGATGACCTAAGTCTGATCCCCAGGACCCATGTGGTGGAAGGAGACAAACTTTCCTCTGACTATGCACAGTCTGTCATACACACACACACACGCACACACACACACACACACACACACACACACTACATAAATAAGTAAATAAATACAATTTCTAAAATCTTCAACAAAGAGGAAACTCTTATATGCTGCTGATGAAGTGTAAGCTCGTGCAGCCATTTTGGAAATAAGTCTGGAGGTGTCTCAAAAACTAGATAGAGAAATGCTATATGACCCAGCTGAGTACATAGCATGGCACTACTGAGTATAGAGCAAACATACTTTGTATCCTACTTGTCTTAGTTAGAGTTACTACTGCTGTGATGAAACACCATGACCAAAAGCAGCTTGAGGAGAAAATGGTTTATTACACTCACAGTTCCTTATCACTGTTCATCATCAAAAGTATCAAGGGCAGGAACTAAAAAAGAGCAGGGACCTGAGGCAGGAGCTGATGCATAGAAGGGTGCTGCTTACTTGCTCACTCCCCATGGCTTGTTTAGTCTGCTTTCTAATAGAATCCAGAGCTACCAGCCCAGGGATGGCCCCACCAACAATGGACTTGGCTCTTCCCCTCAATCACAAATTAAGAAAATACCCTACAAGCTTGACCAGTGTGATCCAGAGCTTCCTCCTGGCTGCCTGTGGAATCCAGTTCCCTTCTGCTTCCTACAGAACAAGATGTAGAGCTCACAACTCCTTCTCCACCACCATGTCTGCCTGCCTGGGCTCTGCCATGCTTCTCATCATAATGATAATGGACTGAACCTCTGAAACTGTAAGCCAGGCTTAATTAAATATTTCCCTCTTTAAGAGTTGCCTTGGTCATGGTGTTTCTTCACAGTAATAAAATCCAAACTAAGAGATATGGTTATCCTGTACTTTATGGCTAATATTCACTTATAAGTGAGAACATACCATATATGTCCTTTTGGGTCTGAGTTACATCACAGTTGAATAGTATAGTATTCCATTGTGTAAAGGTACATTTTCTCTATCCATTCTTCAGTTGAATAACATCTAGGTTGTTTCTCGAAGGGGTTTATAAACATAGTTGAGCAAGTGTCCTTGTGGGATGGTGGAACATCTTTTGAGTATATGCCCAAGGGTGGTATAGCTAGGCCTTGAAGTAGACTTTGCCTCATGTCATAGAACAAAGACCACAAGACCTTTCCCAAGCAACTTGCATTAAAATAGCAGGAACATTCCATTAGCATTCTTATCTATGAACCCTTTTAAAGGCATACACAAACTGCACCTTTTCAGAACAGACCTAACTGCATCTTACATCTATTTAAGCTTTTATATTTTGCTAGCATTTACTTTTTCTATTTACAGTAATCAAATATCCTATAATACAGATCCATGGTCTATGGATAGGTTATAAAAGTCCATGAGAAAATTTAGGTTATAATGAGTATTATATAACAAAATTAAGTTGTTTATTATCTTATAAAACAGTGACTTCATGTAAATACACATAAATTAAAACTCAAAAACTGCCTTTTTAAATACTGTAATTTATTTTAAATGGGTAATGTAGAAAAACAAGTCTTTAATTCATCAGTAAATTTAATATTTTATTAAATTGACAAAATCATGTGCATTCATCATACCTAATTTTTTTAAAGTTTACAATCTAGAGGACAATGTGCCATTGTAACTCTTCTGAAACAGCACATTCTTGTTGCCTATTGTCTCTTAACATTACAACCACTAGTCTGAGTTAGGAGGTAGAATGAAATTTAATCAACATGCCCCTTCATTTTCCCTCTTAGTGATCCCTAAGCTCCTGCCCCACTCCACAGTGACAGTCTGCTAATTTCTTACACAAGTCATTTCTATTCATTTAAGACCACAGATATATTAAGGTAAGAGTGTGCTCATTCAGTCATTATAGATTGGCAGTTTCAATGTGGTATGAGGGAGGGAAAAATGTTCCCTCTATCTGTATAAATTCCTTGCTGAGGCCTCTGCAATAAAAGACAGATTAACAAGAGAAAAACAAACAGAAGCTTATTAACATGTGTATTTCAAACTCACATAGGAGTTACCTAGGGAATAAGAAATTCCCACAAGTGGCTTAGCAGTCTGGTTTAGAACAATATCTTCAATAGAGAATAATAAACCAGAGAAGAGCTAAAAAAAAAAAAAAAAAAAAAAAAAGGGAAAGGATCTGACTCTCTTATCTTATCAGATGTGGAGAAGCCAGTGCTGGTGATAGAAAGGTAGATGTCTTTCTGAGGTACTGTCCCCAGGCTGATAAGGACAGAGAATTCCTTCAAGTTAATGATACACTTCAGTCCTCAGACTTTCCTTATAGAGAAAGGACAGCCATCTTCATAAACTCATATCCTGCTTTTTAACAAACGAGGTCAAGGCGGGGATTTTTTTTCTTTTTTCTGATTCTCAACCTCAGCTTAAAATCAACCTCAGTCCTAAGAATATGTTGGCACATTGGTCTGCCATGCATTGGTATAAGAGGTTACTGAAAAGCATTCCTACCTCATATAACCTTACAAACAAGAAGAGAGAGATTATCTGAGCCACACTGAAAGGCTCCAAAAGCAGCCCAGCAGTGGCCTGACAGTTGCCCCTCTGCTGTTGAGCTCAGCTTTCTCCTGGTTTTATACCAGTGTACACCAAATGCAAATTTTAACAGACTCTGGATGCAAATACCATCCAGAAGTGAGCCAGTACCAGGTACATGGATGCAAACTGGTGCTAGGAAAGGTGGAGGAGACAGATGTTAAAAAGGAGAAATTAGCATTTTCTGATGCTGCTGCTTCTCCATGGCAGAAGTGCACACGTGTGTTCTGTTGCTACTGCTGTCACAGTCATGAGTAACAACTGGGAGAGTAAGCTGCAATCTGCTCAAAGTATCAGGAAACCATTTTAGCTTCCTCATCCCTGTGAGAGCACACCTGACATGAACAACTTAAGGGAAGGAAAGCTCAGTTTTGTTCAGTTTTTAGTTTAGTCCATTATGGTGGGGTGGGGTGGGGTAGGGAGAGCATGGCAAAGCTGTGCAGTTTACATGACAGCCAGACAAGTAAACAAGATACTCATAAGCATAAAATTTTTAAAAATGAAAACGAATAAATATCCCAGGCCCATTAGCAAATGGTATAACATAAAGGAACCCAAATAGAATTCAATTCTTAGTCTCTAGCCACACCAGTTATTCTGAGGATCTGCTTGCTCATCTTAGCTGTATCTTCCACAAGCATGTATTGAGGATGAAGCAAGATATTGGTAAACTGGGAACTGTGCACACAGTGCTTTAGCACTTCCAAGGATGTGACAAGTTGTAGAGAAAATCTCTTATGTACTGTGTAGAAGTATCACCTGTCAATAAAAACCTAATGGCCTATTAGCTGAGGCAGGAAATAGAAGGTGGGACATCCAGAAGAGAAAGAAAGGATTCTGGGAAAGATTCAAGAGCAGTCACCTAGACTAAGAGGAGATGGACATATGAAACTGAAGAGAGGTAACCAACCATGTGGCAGACACAAACTAGAACAAATATTATATGTTACAAGTTAGTTAGGAAATGAGCCAAAACTTATGGCCTAGGCATTTATTCATAAACAATTAAGTCTCAGAGTCATTTCAGAAACAGGTGCGAGTGGGAAACCCTGAGCCTGCAACAAGTCAGTGGTACATGATAAGAAAAGTGAGGGGACATAGAGACTCCTCCAAAGAATGTGAGGCCCAATGCTGAGGGTGGCTCAGCAGTTTAGAGCACCGGTTGCTCTTTTAAAGGACATAGTGGTTCACAACCATCACTCCAGGGGCTCCAATGATTCTTTTGGCCTCTGCAGGCATCAGGCACATACATAGTGCACATACATATATACAAACACCCAAATACATAGAAATAGTACTTTTTTAAAAAAATTAAAGAAGAAATAAAAAGAAAAAACATAGACTGGCCCTCAAAAGATGAACAAACCTCAAAATTAATGTCTGATGAAATCATTGGGTAGGTAAAGCAAGCTTGTCCAAGTACATTCAGTCTAACAATCCCCTTAGTAAGCAGCAAGTGGTTTATATACAGTGTCATTGGTTTTCCTGAATGCTCAGTGGAAGAAGCCAGACACAGCATTAGGAAACAATAACGTGAGAAAACAAACCACTGTTCGCCACAGATCGAGGAACGAAGGAAGAGACTCACTGTAAAGGGCTGTGGGAGATGTATGTATATTTCTATGCACATTGATTGGTATAAAATTTACATTTCTGGGTACACTGAATGGTATAAAAGTTCATATGTCTAAGCACACTGACTGGTACAAGGGGAAATGAGTTTGAAGGAAGGAGCTGAGATAAAGACAGCACAACTTTTACAGTCAGCATCTGGACTCCAGAGCAATGAAATAATCCATGTGCTGAAACTTGAGGACTTCGTTGCCCCAACTCATCCAACCCGGCTGTAAATTCCGAGCAAACAATTCTAAGCACTGGCCACCTGGCTTGATGTAGTCTTTCAGAACTTCTGTCAGGGAAAAAAAAAAAAGAATCAATATTAAGAAAGAAACAGATTTTTCTTTTAAAAAGCAGGGAAGAGTAGAACAGGTGAATATTTCAGTTTTTAAAACAGACAGCAAATTAGAGTTAAACATGTTGTGGCTGTTCTGCTATTCATGTCAGGAACCAGAGGAACAAGCATCTGCAGGCTCAGGAGCAGCACCATTGAACCTGCACTGGCTCTGATTTAATGCTTTTCATTTGCAGATGAGAAGCGAGGGCTGCAACGCCCACATACTGACTCTCCAGTTTTCCAATACTCTTTCACATCTCCTGAGAACTCATTTACTTTATTTTTTAACAAATGCAATCCATTCATTTAAAAAAAAAAACAAAAAAACAAAAAACAAAAACAAAAAAAACACAAAAACAATATAGGGACAACCTGCTTTAAAACAGAAGATAAGCTGTAAGTTTAGTTTTAGCACATACATTAGTGAAAGAATTAAGCAAAGAGCTGTACACAGACATGAAGTACTGGAAAACATCAAGGACAGCCCCACAGCTATAACCTGCAAGTACTAAGGCTCTCCCTTGCTTTCACACTGTAGCTCTTTGCCTAAATTCCACCATGCCATTCAAATAAGGAGTCCTTATCTAAATATTCATAACCACTACATTTAGAAACCTTCTTTTGTTGAAGAAAACATTACATAACTGTGGTCCACTCTGCCTGAGAGAAAGGAAGGCCACAGCAACTTATTTTAAAAGTCCGTTCACTTAGAGGACAAACAACTGAATCACTATAACCCCAATCATGTTCTGGCTGCTCTACTAACCACATAACAGGAATTGGACATAAAAATAGTTCCAGGAAGAAAGTACTTTAGCACATAGAACACAGTTCAAGGTTGCTATGTTAGGTTGGTCTTAGAAGCCTATCAGATTCTAAGAACGACAGGCAGGCTTCTGCAGGTTTTCTTTTCTCCTTAGGAAGTAAGGATCCAGCCCAGGGCCTTGCAAAAGCTACCCAAGAACTCCACCCCTGACAGATACTTCCAGCCCTGTGGCTTCTCTAGAAATAACGGAAAGATTTAAGAGATAACAACTGTAAAATTTAAAACACAATATAGCAGGGGTAGACCTAGGAGAAGTTGTGAAGAGAGAGGAAGTAAAGAGATCAAATTACATCATATGAAACTCTCAAATAATAAAATTATTATACTATTGTTAAAAACATTGAAATTCAGAATGTTCTTTGTCTGAGAGTAATATTATTATTTATCAAAAATCAAAGAGAAATTAAAAGCTGTTACTGCCTGCAATTGAACTAACTCAAATTTAGGTTTTGATAAGTTTCAATGTTGGTATAAAAGATTCTACTTACATAAGTAAAGAATTAAACACTGGGCAACTTGAAACAGAAAGATTTTCCTAGAGACCTAAAGGATAAAACCCAAAATCTCCCTTTTAATTTCTAGAAGTTAATATGGTCTAAGGTATAGTAATGGAAGAGTTTACTTCAGTTCCTCAGTCTTTTGGTATAAAGATGTTCTCTTAATGATGGGGATGGAGAGATGGCTCAGTGGTTAGGAACACTTGCTTCAACTGTGAGAGAGAGTGGGCCTCTGACTGTTGCCTGCTCTTAGGACTCTTCCTCCTGTTGGGCTGCCATGTCCAACTTTGATGTAATAGTTTTTGCTTAATATTATTGTACTTTATTTTGTCATGTTTGGTTGTTGTCTCTTTGAGACCTGTTCTTTTATGATGAGAAATGGAAGGGGAAGGGATCAAGAGGGAAGGGGAGGGGAGGAACTGGGAAGAGTGGGTAGAATGGGGGGGTGGGGAGGGCTGGTATGTGACACTATGATCCAGATGTACTGTATGAGAAAGGGATGTTTTCAATGGAAACAAAACAAACAAATAAAATAAACACTAGCTGCTCTTATAAAGGAGCAGGATTTGATTCCTGGCACCCACATGGTAGTTCATAACCATCTGTAACTCTAGTTCCAGGGGATGCAATGCCTCTTCTGGCCTCTGGATGCATCTGGGATATATAAAGTATACAGATAAACATGTAAACAAAACACCCTATACATATAAAAAGTATTTTACAATTAAAAAAATATATTGTATACTTGTCTTTTAATTTTATATTCTAAAATATAATTTAATTTAAAAGATATATTTTGAGGTTTTGAAGCAAAAGAGAACAGTTCATGTTTTAAGTATACATAAATCAGTTTATTAAAATTCATATGAAAAATTCCAAGTACTATGTACAAATTATGTATCATGTAAATCCCTAGGATTTTGATTTCACTGTAAAATGCACCACAAGAATCTTTGAGTTATTTTCTTTTTTTTTTTTTTTTAAGATTTTTATTTATTTATTATATGTAAGTACACTGTAGCTGTCTTCAGACACTCCAGAAGAGGAAGTCAGATCTTGTTACGGATGGTTGTGAGCCACCATGTGGTTGCTGGGATTTGAACTCCGGACCTTCGGAAGAGCAGTCGGGTGCTCTTACCCGCTGAGCCATCTCACCAGCCCTTTGAGTTATTTTCTAATAGCTTTAACTTGCTCCTGTCTAAGCTAAAATACATACACTAAACTTACATGAACTCAAAAACAAAAAGTACTACAAATATTTGTTGTATAATACTACATAGCCAAAGCTTGAGAATTAACTATATTGAGTCATTCAGATTTTCCCAAAAAATACAACTTGGGGCTGTTATGTTTTTGATTCTAAAATGTGTTTGTGCTGCTCTCTACTGGCAGTACAGCCAAACTGCACTTTATAGACTACTTAGGGCAAGACTAAACCTTTTCTCTTAAGAGTAATCTTTAAACATTCTATTTTAAATGAAATGACAAATAAATAAAATTTATTTCAGAATAAAGGCTTGAGGCATTAGATTTTTTCTAAATCTTTAACAGCAAACTATAAACCCTAAGACAATGGCTTATAAATTAAGTTTTGGTCCATACCAAATGATAAACAAAATTCAAGTATACAAAATTAAATTTCCTTAAAGTACAACTGATATTGATTTTTTTTTCTCAAGGAGCAGTAAAGTTCACTTTCATCCAGGTCACAGACTAATGCATTAGTAGAATTTATGCAATCCCAAAGGTGAGGTTTCAGAGGCTCCTTCTAGGCCAAAGAATGGGCAAACACATATGGATATTTCTCAAATTAAAGGTACTGTAAGGACTCCTTTATAAAGTTATCCAAAGTAACAGAAACCCTGAGTATATTTCCTTTTGTTTGTGATGTGTCTGTGTATCTACTTCCTTTTGTTTGTGGTGTGTCTGCATGTATATCTGAGCTCTACAGTCTGATACAAGCGCAGAATATGTAAATACCATAGTGTGCTTGCCAAGGTCAGAGCAGGTATCCTCTTTCATGGCTCTCTGCCGTTCTCCCTTCAGACAAGGTCTCTCTCACTGAACCAGAAGCACACCATTTGGCTGGCCAGTGGGCTCTCTAGGAAACACCTCTCTCTGCTCCTTATGAGGGGCTTACTGGCACACATACTGGCCTGGTTTTGTACATGAACATGAATGACTTGAAGCACTCTTACCCACTAAGTCATCACTCCAGCTCCCTTATGTTTACTTTCTTATGTTTTCTTTTCCTAGTGTAGTGGCTATTCCTGGTTGTCAACTTGACTATATTTTGAATGAACTACAATCCAGAATTGGAAGGCTCACCAGTGACCCTAATCTGGAGGCTGGGAGATAGAAGTTTCTGATTTGGATCTTGGTATGGAGATCTTGAGGCATAGTGGCTATGGATTCCAGAAGATTAAGACAGGGAGATTTCTGAGTTCAAGGTCATCTGGGATTAAAGGTATGGTGGCACACACCTTTAATTTGGGCTACAACTTCTGCTGGAGACCATATAAGGACATTGGAAGAAGGGAGTCTTGCTCTTGCTCTTTCGCCTGCTTGCCCTGTGGCAAGCAACTGCTAGATCCTTGGACTTCCATTCACAGCTACTACTGAACCATTGTTGGGAATTGGACTGTAGACTGTAAGTCATCGATAAATTCCTTTACTATATAGAGACTATCCTTAAGTTCTGTGACTCTAGAGAACCCTAATACACCTAGCTTGTAAATTATATCCTGCAAAAGTAATAATTATAAGTGGATCATAGTTCTCTTGAGTGGTAGCTAATAGGAGTTCTCTTGCTGTATGGTGGTTTTGTTTTGTATTTGCCTTCCTTTTTGAGTAGTAATGATCAAATTAATAAAGTATTTTCCTGAAGAAGTTATCTAAAAACTAAACTGCCACAGACTGGACCTCACTTTGGGTCCCCGATCTGTGGGGAACGGGTCTCTTGGTTGCAGGTGAGCGAGGACTCAGACAGTCTACACAAGAGACCGGTGTAAAACTGAATGTATTCTCATAAAGTGAACACCAGCGTTATAAAGTACAGAGAACAAAGGGGTAGGATGTCACAGTAGTCAAAGTACATTGAAGTTACTTGACACAAAACAGAGGAATGACTTCAAAGGGACTACAGGAGCCAGGTAATGTTTACAGTTATGATAAAGCAGTTTTGCCTAGGGTCAGCTAAAGACAGGTAAGGATTTCACACCTTAGTCACAATTTGTGCTACTTCTTTGAGCCTTGTGAAAGCTAGCACCAGGGGGTTCAGCACTAGCAGGCCTTCTCATGAATAATGCAATACCACAACCCCCCTATTTTCTAGGTCTTGTTAAATACTTGCATATGAAAGTAACCTTTTTACTGAATTTTGAGCTCCTGGCTTTAAGGAATTCTCAGGACTTTGGAACACTGGCTTTAAGGGTATGTATTTCACCTATGGTAAATGTTTAATCTTTAAAGGCATTAATAATATTTAAAGAGAGCATATATCATACTAGCATGTGGACAGGGTTCGTGTAGAGAGAATATTAGAAATGCCAGGACTCCAGGAGGCTGAATCTCCTTGAGATTCTTTTTCTCAGGACTTGTTCCAGGTTTCAGACCTGTTGCTAGCCACCACTGAAGTAGGTGTGGCACTAAACCTTGAATATCAAATTCAGAATCTCAAGGACTTCCATGACTAAACTCGACTTTGAAAACTTGAGCATTGGTTGACTTTTAATTACACTCTATGCAATGAAAGCAGTCCTTACCACTCTGCAGTACTCCATATTGTTACTCACTCTTGTAATGAGGGTGGCAGGGGAAGAATTCAGATAACCTGCCAGAGCAGCAAGGCCAAGACTCACACATGGGAGCCAATGCCCAAGGCCAACCCTCCCCCAATGATCCCTGCTGCTCAGTAACACCAAATGAGGAGAATGAGGAGTGTAACCCTGAGCACTTAGCTGGAGGGAACAGCAGTAGCAGCAGCAGCAGCTGACTGCCCCATGTTACAAAATGTCAGTCTATCTTCAGAAGAAAGAAATCACCACATTTAGAGGATTCTAGACACCACCATTATTTGCTGGGCCTGGTTTCAGAGCAGGGATTTTCTGGCTCTGAATCCTGAACCTGAGGGCAAAACAAGGCCACTCGCTGAACTGCAGGCCCTAATGGCTTTCACCTATCAAGGCCACAACTGGAGGGACACAGATAGTCAAGAAAATCTAAGGTGATATAAACTAACCTGTGCTCTATTTCACAAATTCTGCTCTGAATTTTCTACATTTCAGAATATTAAAACAAACATCCAATTCATAAGCCTACAGAACATTCAAAAGCTAAATTCAATCCTTCTCCGAATAGTTTCAAATTATAATAGTTCTGTTTCACAGAAACATACCGGTAAGAGGCGGTTTGTGTGAGTGAAGAACACAGGGTACACTGACAATCAACTTCTGATCTGGAACCGGGGGTACTCTTACATCTGTGTTCCTAATTACAACACAACAAAATAACCAACTATTACTTAAAGGATCATTTTTAATTATATGCTACAGTTGTATTGATTTTTTTTTGTCTTTCAAACAGTAATTAATTCTAGTAATAAATAAATGTAAAAATAGAATCGATGAGAAATCAATTTAAAAAGTCAAACATTTTTAGAATGTCATTTTTTATATTAACTACTATATCCTTGATAAAACAAAAGCTAATATAAATATTTATTATGTAACATACTTTTTAGCTCTGGGTCACTTTCAGATTTCAAAAGTATAAAAATTAAAGAAAATCAATGATCACTGTATTAATTTTAAAAGCCCATATTTATTTATTTTTGAAAAATTGCTTTTCTTACCTTAATGCTAAAGCAGTTTTCTCTTTAACTCTCCCCAGTACAAGACATTCATAAGGCTTTTTGTGTGGAGAATCCAACGGGAAAACAAACTCTCCTGAATTTGTGATCTGAAAGGAAGGAACCAAGGAAAGCCATTACTTTTTACCATCAAAAAAAGAAGTTATGGGCTGGTGAGATGGCTCAGTGGGTAAGAGCACCCGACTGCTCTTCCAAAGGTCCAGAGTTCAAATCCCAGCAACCACATGGTGGCTCACAACCATCCGTAACAAGATCTGACTCCCTCTTCTGGGATGTCTGAAGACAGCTACAGTGTACTTACATATAATAAATAAATAAATCTTAAAAAAAAAAAAAGTTATTAAACCTCTAGGCTAGTATTGTCCAATAAAAAATATTGTATGAGCCACAAATGCAAGCCACCTATATAATTTTAAATTCTCTAGTAGTAACATTAGAAAGAAGTAAAAAAAAAAAAAATAGAATGCAAGGTAATTGACCTTAACTGTACTTAATCTAGCATGTCTGAAACAGGATTTCCACATGCAATCAGTTTTAAAAGATATCATGATGTATGATATTTTTTTTCTCCATAGTCTTTCAAATCCAACACATATTTAACACTCAACAATACCTCTCTATCTGAAGGACACAAGTCAAGTACTGGAGAGCTACAAGTCACGGCAGCTACCATACTGGACAACATAGCTACAAGGTGTATTTGAACACTCACATAGCATGGATACTTTAAATATATTGCATTGTCATCTCACACATAAACAATCTCTACTTTTTATGATTACTTGTTCCTGGAAACCAGGCCATCGTTAATTCAGTCAACCAAAGGACATTCACTGATTACCAGCCATGTGACCAAGTAGTTAAAAATAAATCCTTCCACAGTTTAGATAGCAGAATGTCAGAGTCACAGTTTACTCAGGGAAGAAAGTGGGATAGGTGATGAGGTAGAAAGGACCTGGTGCAGAGGCTGGCTCTTGGTGCTATAAATTCTATCCTGGCAACTTAGCAGGATCCTATCTCCAAAATAAAATAAACCTAGAAGGAACCTGGCAGCCTAGAAGGCAGCTAACCATGGTTACATAGGTTCATGGTCATCCTTGGCTACATAGCAAGTTCAAGACAGTGTGGGTTACAGGAGAACCTGTATCAAGGCGAAAAAAAAACAGAATGACAGATTCTTGGTCCCTGCACCTTCCTGTACTCTCCATAGTACTCTTGCTGTTCTTTGTCCTCATCCCTATAAATAGGGAGAAACTATGGGTAATGCAAAGGGCATTGAGATTTTGTTGTATGGAGTAGAGAACAAAGGCAAGGCAGTCCTAACTTCCTATTCATTCAACTACAGTTGCAGGATATTCGATCACAGGATCACAGGGTGAACCCCAAGACTGCATTATTTACTGGAAAAATAATCCATTAATACAAGAGCTTTCTGCTTGAAAATTGTATATAGGATTAAATAAAGTCAACCATAGGTCAAGAGGCAGAGCAAGTAATCAGCTGATAGGAAGTAAACATAGGATTATTAAGAAAAAAGTCATAGAGTAAGAGAGAGTCGGGAGGACAGATAGACGAGACACACAGTTTGAAAGAGTTTTTTTGTTTGTTTGTTTTTGATTTTTGTTTTTGTTTTTTGAGACAGGGTTTCTCTGTATAGCCCTGGCTGTCCTGGAACTCACTCTGTAGACCAGGCTGGCCTTGAACTCAGAAATCCATCTGCCTCTGCCTCCCAAGTGCTGGGATTAAAGACGTGTGCCACCACTGCCCGGCTCCCACTTTTTTCAAGAGTTAGGAAAGTCC
>NC_034607.1:59490487-59530161 GCF_900095145.1 Mus pahari
TGGGGTTTTTGTTATTTATTTATTTTTTTTCCCGAGACAGGGTTTCTCTGTATAGCCCTGGCTGTCCTGGAACTCACTCTGTAGACCAGGCTGGCCTTGAACTCAGAAATCTGCCTGCCTCTACCTCCCAAGTACTAGGATTAAAGCGTGCAACATCGCTGCCTGGCTTGAGGTTTTTTGAGATGGTGTGAGAGAGGGGATTTCTTGTAGGATGACTGCTAAGGAGGAAGGTCAGCTGGGTGCTTTCTCTGTCTCTCTGAGCTAACAGGCCTTCACCCTAGCATCTGACTCCCAAGTCTTCATTGGTAAAATTGAACAGTTAAGAATTTGTTTAAAAAAACAACAGGCCAGCAGTTTGGGAGCCCACTACAGAGACACGGGATAAACAGCTTGAGAGCAGGAAGACTGGTGTCCAGATACAAAGCATGAACAGCTCTTGTCAGAGCCTAAGGAGGACAACAGTGTCACGGACACACTGAGAACAGTCAGCGTCTTCCTGTGAGTGAAAAGTGATGCTGAGCTAACAGACAAGCTAACTTCTGAACTCACTTTTATCCAGTACCACTCTGCAACAACTTCCACAGACCACGAAGGATATAGTTCCTCCTTCACAAAACACAGATGCTTCTGCCTGTTGGTCACCCAAGTAACAATGAGACAGTCAGCAGCAGCCAGTTTAGGGATAGGCATTCGCTTTATCTGCTGTGGTGATAAACTACTGTACCTAAAAATGAACAAAAACAAAACAAAACAAAAAACTGTAATAAAATCACCCCAAGAAACACATATAAGCAGGGAAAAGACCCCACAAATACAAAGGTCTGGGAGCCACTCACATGCAGCTAAATATGGAGTCACACTGACACCTGGTGGACTCACTGGCACTTACACATGTACCAACTTTTCTATCTTCGTAGTTTTAAATGGCCATGCTGCATAGTTTTTGTTTTTTAATTTCATATGATTTGCATTTCCGTAATTTTACAACATCTAATATGCTTTTTTCTCATTCAGAATTAAACAAATACTGTCTGGATTTCATTATCCTGTGTGTAACAGGAGCCCCATCAGAGTGATCTTGAAACTAACTGATGTCCCAATAATCAAATGACACAAAAGAAGCACTGACTCTGAGGCCATGGATGCAAGAGCAGGATGACTTCAGCAAGGAGCCTTGCCCCACTGTAAACCTCAAGTGTGTAAGCCTCACGCATGTAAACCTCAAGTGTGTAAGTCTCAAATGTGTAAGCCTCATATCTTGCACACACTGCTGACCCTTAGGTCACCTATGACCTCACACAACCTCATGTTCCCTTTATCAAGGCCCTGTCACCACTGCACTCCTATCTTCCTGTTCAATCAGTTCCACTGGGCTCTCTCAAGCCTTCATACTCTGTCTCATCTTATAGGCCCATTGTCTTATGCCTCCTGGCCATTAATAATATAAAAGAAACTTGTTTGGCTAAACCACATAACTTGCTCTATAAATATCCAAACAAATACAAATCTTTCTCCCACATGCCCCATACAACTGGAGATGACAAACTGTATTCTACTGTCCCATTATTGCTTCTAGACTCTTTCAACTTTGGCAAAACCTCCTCTTCTCTTTAAGAAGAACATTACCCAGCCACACTAGTACCAAACCTTCCTCAATGAACACATTTAGTCCTCACTCTCAATATTCAGTGTGCTGAATCTCTGAGATCCCTCTACCTCAAAAAGGAAAACTTTGACACTATTCTCAGCAACTTCAAAGCATAGCCCATATAATGTACACTCAACTGTTAATCTGCCTACACAAACAACTACACTCAACCTCCAACACCCCATTCCAATTACATAAGCTAGGCCTTGTCATCAGGCATACATGTGATGTGTGCATGCACACAATAGGAACTGAATGCAGGACTCTGTGCATGCAAAGCACATACTCCATCACTGAAGTATACCCCTATACATACCAATACCACAATGGAATTCAACTTCTTTGTACATATAAATGAAGTGAAGGAAAACACAGAGCAAAAGAAACTTTGAATCTATTCTCAAGTTCTTAAAACAATTATAGATTCTTTTATCTATCCATGGTTAAATACTGTAAAATCCTTACCACTTTTCAGGTCCTCTGCCCATGCCTTGGCAGATGAAGTTATCTCAGACATTAGTTAAAATAAAAGCCACCAAGTTTCTTCACCTACCAAATTATCTCCTCCCTCTTTATATACTTTATCTATCTACACCAACACACCTTCTCTACAGGTAAATATATGATATTCTCTACTAAAGTTTATCCTTCCAACACTGTCTTCTCATTTATATATTCTGATATCCTGTAATGCTAATCACTCACCTGCTTCTGCATCTTTAATCCCTATGGTAGTTCACTATAAACCTGTAAGCATTCTTGGATTATACAAAAGAAAAGAAGACAAGGGAAATGAAAGAGATGAAGAAAGGAGGGAGAAGAGAGGGTGTATCAGGATTTTTTAAATAATTTGTTTGTTAGTTCATTGATATCGGTGTGTGCCTATTGTAGGATGTGTGTGGAGGTCAAAGAACAATTTAAAGGTGTCAGTTCTTTGCTTCCATCATGTGAATTTCAGGAACTAAAGTCAGATCATCAGGCTTGGTGGAGATTGTGATTTGCCAGTGAGCCATCTTGCAGGCCCAAGTATTGTTTTAATCCTGGACAGTCTCCCACCAATGATGAGACAACACCTCTGCTGATTCATTGTTGAGTTCAGTCTGGATTGTGGTGCTATTCTAAAGATGAGAGAGCCTTAAGGGTGGAGAATGGCTGGCTGAAACAGATCAATAAATAGGAGGGGAGAGGGATCTTGGAAGGCTAAGCCCACCCCAGGGTCCCAACCTAGTGCTCTCTACTTTCTGTTTGCTACTACATGCTCCTAAAGCTGTAAAAAGAGATGCCAGCCTTTCCTAATATGATGGACTGACATCTCTAAAACCATGAGGCAAACTCACCTTCCCTTCTGTAAGCTGCATCTAATGGGGATTTTGTCAATTTCCTCCTGTCAGTAACTAGGCTAGGGACATATGGACTTAAGTCTTCCCATTTCCTCCACTTTGTTTCATTCCTCAATCAACTCTGAAGAAACGTTTGCAACTCTACTCACTTAGAAAAAAAAGAGTGAGTCTCCCAGAGGGCAGGCTCAGGCATCTGGTTTCTGATGTAGGTAACACTACATTAAAGGAGTCAGGAACAGCTGACAAGCCTTTCTTATTAAGCAGATAAATGAAAGAACCCAGACTGTGTATCCCCTGGGCTCCTGCCTCCCATCATCACACTCCCAGCACAGCAGCTAGCCCTTTCTCACAGGAAAGACTTTCAGAGTCTATTCTCTTACTGTAGGAAAAGTGTTAGGTCAAAGCTCTGCACTGACATATTTTCAATGGCTTCAGATTCCTTAACATTGCTAAATGGACTGTTTGGAACTAAGGAAATTTTCACACTCCCTCTGGTATCTCAAAATTTTAAGGATAGATTCATCACATGGCACAGCAACTTTATACCTAGGTTTAAGTGTCCAAGAGAACTGAAATGTATTTCCATAGCTAGCAGAACTACAAGGTTTGAGGGCACAGTTTTCACAACTGAACCTGTTTTGTTTTGTTTTGTTTTTCAAGACATTGTTTCTCTGTGTAGCCCTGGCTGTTCTGGAACTCACTCTGTAGACCAGGCTGGCCTCGAACTCAGAAATCCGCTTGCCTCTGCCTCCCAAGTGCTGGGATTAAAGGCGTGCGCCACCACGCCCAGTTGAATCCACTTTTAAAACCAACTATTCATCTCTAAAATCACCTTAGACGCAAGAATCTGTCAGAAAGTTTCACATAACTTACTACCTGTTATTAGAGTGCAGTTATGAGTCACAGAGGAACTACTGGACCCTGAGGGCATACATCTCAGCAAAGAACATGATCACCGTTTCTGTGTGCTACAAAGGCTTTCTATCACAACTCATGAACTCTGAATAAACACACAGATGACACTAATGTGTCCATAGGAGCTTCATATTAATGTCAGATATCTACTTGACAACCACATTATGATGAAGATGTGCAGCACTTCTGCTTTTTTAAAATTTACACTAAAATTTTAAGAGTAACTTTCTCTTATTTGGGGGCTGGAGAGATGGCTAAGTGGCTTAGAGTACTGACTGCTCTTCCAGAGGATATGGGTTCAATTGCCAGCACCCATATGGTGATTCACAACTTTCTCTTATTTCAAGATTTTATATTTTAGTCCATACTTCAAGTCTATATATTTCATAAAAATATATAGAATATACAAAGATACAAAGATATACATACTCAGAATAGATACATGAATTCTTTGCACATTTCTTACAACTTAAAAAGAGAACTATCTCACACATTATAAGCATATTCCTAAGTAAGCTAAAGATAACTCTTGAAGAAGAACTTCGGTCTAATTTTACAACAAAATAGGAATTATTATGTCTGGTAAACTGAAAGCTGAGAAGCATTCATTAGAAATAGGAGGGAAAGTGTTGTTAAGTTATAAAGGTGTTACTAAAAGTAAATGCCATTCTAGTACCTAACCGAGCTCATCCTATCAGGTGACCTAAACTAAAAATACAAACACAGGATGGACTAGATGAACTCACTCCCAGCATGTTGTTATAAACTACAAGTATGGCACATATCTAAGTTTCAAACTGTGACAAAGGCAAATGGAAGCTTTGGTGTTAATGAGTCATCCTTGAATGGTTCAGGCCTCAGTGACAGCCGCAGACACTGCTACATCAGTTATGGATAACTAATATATAGAGACACACAGATCACCTCCAGTTCAAGGACCTAGAAATGAGGAAAATGATCTTTTGATGACAGCATATTAGTAGCATCAGATAACAGATATCATGTTTAAAGTGAAACCAGAATGTACAAGAAACTGCAGTATCTAGAATATAATCTGACAGGTAAGTGATCCCACACACCTGTTACTCCTTTTAACTGATTTGTTCTCCCACGGTGGATCAATCACAATTGCATCAAATGTCTTACCACCTGAAATCAAAAGCACAATTTCAGAAACACCCTCTGTATGTGATGAATCTAAGAGCTAAACATGGAGACTAAGGATATCCTATAGAGCCCACACTCTCATAAGCAAAGCTCTCATCTGAATACACAGAATTCTTCGAAAACAAAAACTAAACATGTTCCCCAAAATTAAAGCACACACATATAACACACATACAAAAACACACACAAGTGGTCATGTGCACGTACACACGTGTACAGTGCACACACACACACACACACACACACATAAAAATATTATTAAGACAAAGTTTAAAGAGCAAGATCATCAGCAGGTAAAGGCTACCAAATGTGCTAATCTGGGTTGGTTCTCCAGAATGCACATAAGGGTGGGAGGGGAGAAGAGACTCCAAAAGACTGTCCTCTGACCTCTACACACATAATAGACACACACAAGGACAATAAAAAAATTAATGCACTGAAAAAGCACAGTATTTTTTTTTTTTGAACCTGGGGCCTTGGGCATGCTCAGCTGAGCTGCAGACCCAGCCCAAGAAAGGACTTTCATAATAAACATAAATACAATGAAATACAACTGAATAGTTTATGGGGTTTATTCAAAGACAATGTAACTCTGAACCTCTCAGTTCTGAACCTGTAACCCTAGCACCTAGAAAGCTAAGGCAAAGTTGAGATGCCAAGGCCATCCTGGGACGAACAGCAAGTTCGATGCCAGCCTGGGCTTCTTAACAAGACTTCTGTCTCAAAGATAACAGAGCAAAAGTCAGCATTTTAAAACTGAACTGACATTCAAAGTTCATACTCTTTAACTTCTGAGACCACAGAAAAATTATCTTGTTCTAAAACACATTAACTACTTACAGTTAAGAAGTGGCTGCATACAAGAAATGTCAGACAAAAGAAAGCTGCTTTGTGGTGGCAGCAGGTATTTTTGTCCCATTAAAGTAATCATTTTGGAAAAGCTGGAGTTGTTTTCAATGATCTGTGAGGATAAATCCAGCTCTATAACAGACATATCATCTCCCATCAACTGTAGTGTTTGAAGCTCCATTTCATTTAAGGAAGGCAAATGTTTTGCCATCTCACATAACTCTGACAAATTGCAGGCATCAAGTGGTAAAGTGATACGTCCACTACTTCCATCCTGTTTTTCAACAAGTGGGTAAAGGAAACCACTTCTGAGACCTTCTTGGATTAACTTCGAAGATCCATCCAAAATCAGCTCTCTGATCTGTTAAAAAAAAATGTTTGAAGTACATTAAAATGATGTTGGTTTTAAAATCATTTTCCAGGGGCTAGAGAGATAGACTAGCCGTTTAAGAGTATTGTCTGCTCTTGAAGAGAATCTAAGTTCAATTCCCAACTCCCACATAGTTGTGCACAATCATCTGTTAATCCAGTTTCAAGAGACCTGTCACCTTCTCTGGTCTCCAAAGGCACCAGGCATATACATATAGTACACAGACAAAATATCCATATACAAAAAATAAAATTTAATTTGATTTAAATTTAAACTATTTTTCAAATAATTTTCTACTGTACTTTGAATATCTTAATATATTCAAATCCACCTTTATTAAGTGTAGAGTGGTTTTATAGTATAATAAGATTATAAGACTATTGACAGCATACTTTTGAAGTCTACAGAATGAAGCACACTGCAAAAACTCACTATTAAGTAGGGTGACAATCAGTATATGAAATGCTGAAACTTGGAGCCAAAAATGTTTTTTCCTTGCTTGAGTTTTTTCTGTCAGATATCTGGATATGGTGAGGAGAAAAATAACTACAACATATGATCTGCACAGAAAAGTCTCACAACGTTCTTGTAGGATATGGGGAACAAAGGGCACCTGTGAACATAAAGCAGAGCCACAGAGTTCTCTGTCCTGGCTCAGACACTCCATATCTTCTGCCACCATCTGTCAACACAGAGTTCTCTGTCCTGGCCCAAACACTCTATATTTTCTGCCACCATCTGTGAAACACCATGGTCAACTAACTCGTTCACTTCCTAAATCTTAGTCTTCACAGGAGTGCTGTGAATCACATCTCACATCTCTCAGTATGGGAGAAATACTGACCATACATACTGTTTGAAACCCATCTTTTAAAACCTACTGTTGGGACATCCAGGGAGAAAAAGAATTCTGGGATACAGCTAGGCGGGAGATCTGCCTGGGAAGATGTGAGCAGACAGACACTTGGTACCTGAGCACAGGGAACCAGCTACATAACATAATGTAGATTAAAATAAGTGGATTATCGTAAGTTATGATTCTAGTCTGAGAAAAGCCTAGCTATATGGCAAAGGTATATGTAAATATACTTTGAGGCTGAGTCTTATTTCTGGGCACGTGGGACTGGGAGGTAGAACCAAGACCTAACATCAACATGAATGTCGTTCCCTTCTACTTCCTGTGTATCTCTATCCATCCTCCTTACTTTCTTACACTCTATGGTATTTTCCTGTATTCACTCTTTGTCAAATGTTTACTTGTTTCACCTGTTGACTTATGGCTGACTTTTTTTAATCCTGATAACAATAAACAGAAAGCTCTTGGATTAAAAGTCTGTGCTAGGACTAAGTCACACCACAATTAGAAACAGGTTTTCCAGTAAACAGCACAATCTCAGGATTCACAGTGTGATCAAATATCCTGCAACACCACCCAGTAAGAGTAGAACAACTAACACAAAAACACAATTAACAACACAAAAATCGCACAGATACCAAAGTTCTCAACACTTTACATAGGAGCACTGCATCCAACAGTTACAGAACATACATCCTTTTTAACCCCACAGAGTACAGTCTCCAAGATAATTCAATACTGGCCAACGATACAACTTTCTTTAAAGAACTAGAATTTATTTTTATACTCCAAATGACTTAAGTTGGAACTCAAGAAAAAAAAAAAATACTAAGATCAACTACAAATGCAAGTGAAATAGTTCTCTTCTAAATAATTCATGCAGGTCAAAGATGAAATCACAGGAGACATTAGAAAACATTTTTCTCACAATGGAAGTAAAAATATAAAATGTCAAGATACATAAAATTGTCACAAAATCACATTCATATCCATTAGGATGGCAATTTCAAAACAAAACAGAATGCTTTGGTGAAAACACTGGAACCTTTAAGCACTGTTAGTGGCAGCTATAAAGCGCACAATGGTAGTTTCTGGGGGGAAAAATTCAATATATAATCTAATGATGCCATGACTTTTATAGTAACAATCTGAATATATCTACCAAATATTCAAACCAAGAGAAGAAAATTGGGGGAAAGGTGAACAAAATAATGCATGCTTTTTCTTATGCAGAGTGTAGATTTGATGATATATATATGCATACTGTTATTTAATTGTGTGTGTGTTTGTGTGTCTGTGTGTTTGTGTGTATGCATCATGAAAGAAGAAGGGGGACAACTTGGAGGGAGGAGGGGACTAGCAAGAAGGGTTAAAAAGGTGAAAGTTAGTGGGGGTGGAATATGAGCAATGACACATATGTATGAAATGTCATAAGTCTCATTATTTTCTAGGCTAACTAAAATAATTCAAAAAAAATTGAACAATTCATCATGGTACAAGGCATCAAAATATGATCATGGGAGCTGGCCCTCTGCAGACTACCTCTATGCAGCTGTCCATCTATTGCTATAGTATATTTACTCTGGTGTTTAATATTTTGGAAGTTTTCTTGTTATTTTCATGGACTTTTTTTCCTACTATAAATTGTCAGCATTCTTTTCATAATTCCCCATGTTATATATTTTACCCTCACATCATTTCCAACACTGAAAATACAGATTGTGCAGACTTTTTAAAAACTAATTGTCTATGCAATCTTTAGCAGATCTGACTCTGCAAAAGCACATTACCCTACTGACCTCATATATAAAACTGCCTTGTTCCACTCTCCTTGGCACTGGTCCCCTTCTTACCCCCAAATAACCCTCTATTTTCATGTCATATATACAAATATACAATTGGATAAGAGTCTATGCTCAGTTGAACTAAATTCAACCCATGAATGGAAACATAAGAAAGTAGGAACACTGAAACGTCTTCCATGAACTCAACCAGCAACACAAGCTCACAGCCATCAACCACCTGAGCTGATAGAAGCATGTGTAGTGTTAATAAAACTGGCTTAACGTGTTCATTACAAAGAAAAAACAATAGAGCACTATCAAATTCTAACTCCGACCAAAACAAGTGCTTTATTCCTAAAATACTGTAGTATTTATTTAGGTCTTTTTTTAATGCTACTTCACACTAATCTTCCTGCATGATCAATATTTTTGTCCTACCTTTGTATGATACTCCATGGCATCCAATTCACCTTGATTGAAAGCAACGCATCTTTTACGCTTCTAAAGAGAGGGTGATGAGAAAAAAAGTAATGTTGCATTCTATCACAAAACTGACATTTTGAAACCTGCTAGATTTTATTTTTTATACTATATTTTTAAATATTGTATCTATTCTTTTAAAGGTAAGAAGTTCCATTGAGATCAACATCAATGCAAAGGGTACTAGTGCCCATGGAATAAGAACTGTGGTTCTTCATAAGCAGTTACCATAATTACCCATCAGTTTATATGCATATGACATAATTACTCTCAACTTTCTTCATTTTTGACATGAACTATCTACAAGGTATCAAAGAAAATCTAGGGTTGTAGCAAAAGACCAGTGGTTAAAAGCACTGCTCTTGCAAAAGACCCAGGTTTAGTTCCCAGCACCTACTTGGTGGCTCATGTCTATGATTCCAGTTGCAGTGGATCTGAGGCCTTCTCCTGGCCTCTGTAGGCACCATACAGGTAAAATACTTATACACATTAATAAATCAAAAAACTAGAAATAAAGAGAATGGAAGGGAGGGAGGGAGGGAAGGAGGGAGAGAGGAAGGAAGCAAGCAAGCAAGCAAGTAAGCAAGTAAGCAGGCAAGAAAGAAAGAAATCTTAAAACCAAGTATGGCATCTCAAGGCTGCAATACCAGGAAATGAATGGTAGGGGCACGAAGGGTTCAAGGTCACCCTCTGCTACACAGTGGATTCCAGAACAGCCTGAGCTACCTGGACCCTGTTCAAAAAAAAAGTGGGGGCAGGGGAAGGAAGGGGAGGAAAGACAGACAGACAGATCCCAAGTATAGCTATAATCCCAGCAGCCAGGAGGTAGGAAGGTCAAGTTCAACACTAACATTAGCAACATATCAAAAGTGCCTCAGGGGAAAAAATGTCAATTTTAACATATTTTACATGGTATTTAGAATGCTGGCAAGATGATACTTATCACCATATCCACCATTGTGTAAGAACAGAGCTCCTGAAAACTGTCCCCTGACCTGCAGGCACAAACCATTGCATAAATGCACCTATACACACACAATAAATAAATGAAAATGTTTAAAGTCCTTCAAAATTGATCTGAGGGTTACAGACAAGCCAGTGTTACTAGCAATATTCTGCACCTGACTACACCACAAAACAGAGCATGAGAGCAGGAACATAGAGCTATAACTTCTTTTCATTGCTGATTGTTATTAACATAGTATCAAATTCTCAACAGGCTAAAATACATGTTGACTAATTAATAAAAAGATGTAAGATTAGGCTAGCTATGTAACTTCGTTAGCATATCAGAAATGATCAATTTTATTACAATAGTATTAATTACATATGCTGATCTATATCTTCCACATTAAAATGGGAAGTTTGTCAGGCATGGTGGCATGCACCTATCATCACAGCACTGCAGAGGCAGGGACATGAGTTTAAAACAGCCTGGTCTACACAGTGAGTCCAAGACAGCCTGAACTACGGTCAGATGTCTTATTAAAAACAAACAAAAAACCCAACCATGCTAAAGTCAAATGCTTGGTGGTCTGAATTAGTGACAGTGATACATCTGATGTTTTCTTTTCTGTGCTTCACATGTAGATGAATCAATATATACTTGCTAAAAAGGAAAAACATGTCCAAAAAAAAAAGAAGAAAGAAGAAAACCATGCATTTCTGACTGCATTTCAGGTACCTCCAATAGTGGAAGAGGTTACTACAAGTAACTTCCCTACTCTTAGTATTCTTCCCTAATTTCTTAACCAATTATAAGGTACAATAAAGATACTGTGCTTATCTTGCTTCATCATTATGCACAAAAATAGATGGAAGGAGCTTGCACATTTGCTAAATGACCAATCATTCATTCCTATCCCTAACAAAACAATATCTACATGGAGTTTGTATGATCACCTCTGGACTACTGAAACACACCCAAAAGGTTAAAGCATATATTGAAGGTGCTTGCTGCTGAGCCTGACAACTTCAGTTCAATCCCCAGGGCCAATGGTTAACATGGTAGAAGGAAAGAAAAACTCTACTCCCACCATTTAATCCTGTACAATATACTCAAATATCTATTTTTGGTGGGGAAGAAGAGATTGTTGTCTGCAGGGGGTAGGGGTTGCTGTTTGGGAGGGGTGTTTTGGTTTTTGGGAGAGAATCTCATATTGCCTAAGGTGACCACACTCACTGTGCAGCCAAGGGTGGCTTGTGCTCCTGTTCCTCCTGCTTCTACCTCCCAAGTGCTCGAATTACAGCCGTGTACCACTGTATCGGACTCAAACTTCTGCAAAACTGCCCCAAAGTATATACTCATACACAAGTACCTTATAAATATGTATATTCCATAGAAGCTTTCCTATTATCACTAGAAAACTACAAAAATACCCTTCTCTCAAGCTTTTATTATACGAGCCTATTCCCAAAACACAGGCCTTTAAAATTCCCTAAAATCCACTGAATATTTGGAATTTTTTTCATAGAAATTTTAAAAGCAAAAACAGGTGTAAAAACATTCAGTACTATTTACCACTCTTGCTGGCAGTGAGACCTAGGAGAATGAAGCGAACAGATGAGGCAGATATGTCTCATGCGATAGCCAAGTTTATCAGTTTATCAGAGTATAGGAAAATTTATATTCTGAGAGTTGAGTCATGTGAGTAACAGGTACAATCACAAAGGCAAGCCAAATGAGTTTGACAAGTAGGGTATGGTTAAAAACATGATTTTCCATAAAGGCATATAAACAAGTAACAAAATCCAGTCGTGATGAATAAATTCACTTTTACATCCCAAGAACAATTTCATGATTTTGAAGAATCTGAGGTCACAAGACTCTTGCTTTCTTTCAGGTTTTCTCACAAACATTTAGAATACATTTATTTATTCATGCATTCATTGTGCATTGTGGGGAGGGGTGCATAGCCATGGCACCCAGGCAGAGGTTAGAGGACAACTTCTGGGAGGCAATTCTTTCCTTCCACCAAGTGGGCCCTAGCGATCAAACTCAGACCATGAGTTTCAGCAGCAGGCACCTGTTTACCTACTGGGCCATCTCTCCTGACCCCTATTTACTTTTTGAAACATGCAATGTGTTGTTCTAAAATAGTAGGAAGTTTGAAAGTATAATTAAAGATGACTGACAACACCTGCTGAGAACCCCAGCACTCTGGAAGTGGAGATAGGAGAATAAGAAGCTTGTGATCCTCAGCTAGGCAATCAGTTGGTGGGCAACCCACAATTGCTCTTGGACATGCTAACACCTTCTGTATTATATTTTTTATACTTAGAAAATGGGAAGATGTTTGAGATACTTAATGAAATTTTTTGTTTCATGTTAAAAAAAAAAAAAAAAAAAAAAAAAAAAAAAAAAAAAATTAAAACTTCCTACCTTCCCAACAGAAACAGAGACCTTTTTATAGTCAGTCACTAGATTTTCGTTTTTGTTACTTTGTTGGCGCTCTTTGTTAACAGCTGGAATTATGTAAGGTTTGGTGACATTAAATAGCTCAGATCGGAAAACATATTTTTCAGTGATCACTTCACAACTTCCTTCATCCTCATTGCCCGACACAGTAGTGGAGTCAGGAGCAAAGCACGCAGCAGGAGCTCCAAAAGGAGACCTGGGATCCAGCTGAAGAGAATCCATGTAGACAGAAGAAGTGGGGTTGTTTTTACTACAAAAAGGCTCTTGATGCTGGTGAAGTTGATAGTTTACTTTGTTAATGAAAGAAAGATGATCCAGTAACCACCCAGGAGGCAAATGATGCACCACAGACATTCTCACAAAAACAAAAAACTGATAATCAAGAATCAGAACTAGGACTAGGAGTATAGCTCAGTGTGGGGGTCCTGGGTTTGATACCAATGTTGTAATTAAGTTCTTAACATCCTGTATATCAATGGTGTACTTTGTACACGCAATAAGGTTTTATATTTACACATACAAGGTGAGTGTGTACATACCACCTCTAAGGAAAAATGCTATACTTTAAATGTCTTTTAATTTCAGAATTGGTCATTCAAAATTTTCAGCCAATGTAGTCAAAGGCGCTTCTTAGTTTGATCCTCCTTTCTTCTTTGAGTGCCCTCTGTGGTCCTGTTTTGGTCCTTGAATCAAGGCACTAGTCCACATGGTCCAAGTATTCAAGTCACTAAATCCTTAAAAGATGAGTGTCCTGTCAAGTCAAAGGATAGTAATTACCTACAAGAATTTACCCTTTTTTAAATGATATAAATCTGTTTAGAGAGGGCCACAGAAATGAAAGGAAAAAGAGCTGTTGTGTTTTCAAACTACAATTGCCACAGTAAGTCACTCCATTACTCAGATCCCTGCCCTCAGATCAGTTGCAGAGCAATAAGATTAAAAGACTGCTCCAATCAAACCAAGTGCAGTATGAATAGTAATCAAAAGTTCACAAGTTAACTAGTTTGCTAGGTCAGAACATCAAGATTTATAATCTGTTTGAGCCACACTCCAGTAACTAGGTTTTTCGGAACTTCTTTATCTTTACTTAAAAAATTACATTTCTGGATATAGCTTTATTATAATGTAGTAGAAACCTTAAGAATGCACCGAATAAAAAAATAAAGGCTCGTATAGCATTTATGGTCAAATTTCTTATGCAACTAACTATAGAGTAGTGTTTGTTTTTTAAAGACAGGGTCACTAGGTTGCCCTGGTGTATGCCGGGTCCATCAAATGGCCTCAAATTCAAGACTCTCTCGGGTGTGGACCCTGCCCCACATACAAACTAAATTACTTGATTTCACTGAGCCTCAAAATTATCTTTTTGGTTTTTGGAGTTGTTTCCATGTGTGTATTTTGTTTGGGGTGGTTTTTCTTTGGTTTGTTTGGTTTGTTGGTTGGTTGTTTTGCTTTGAGATGTTCCAGAACTCACTATGTAAACCAGGCTGGCCTCAAACTCAGAGATTACCCCACCCCACCCCACCCACCCACCCACCCCCACCTCCTGAGAGCGGATATTAAAGGCATGTACCACAACGCCCTACTAATACGATCATTTTTATGTTCTAATGCCATTAGTTTGGAGAAGTAAATGAGATAATCCCCATGAACTGCTGCTCACAGAGTCTGAAATATAATACCTGCTAATATATCTGCTGACTGCTATTTGGTGGTGATCTTCGTGATACCTGAGATTTTGGTTTCCCAGTCGAGACGTGAAGTGAGGAGACACTGTGACTGCTAGGGAACCTCAAACTCAAACTCAAAAAAAAAAAAAAAAAAAAAAAAAAATACTGCTTAGCTCAAAACTAGCTAATGGCACAACTGAGCTGAGATCCAGAAATCATCTACACTTTAGCCCAAGGACAGGCCACCACCATCCGGGAACTGGCAACGCCTGCTTGTAGTTCCGACCCTGGGCGGCGGTAATCCACATCACCTGAGACAGCCTGATGATAACTATCCCTCAGGCTCTTCCACCGCCACACTCGACAGCCTCTCCTACCGTCAGGAAACGTCACGCCGCCTCCCAGGCTCGCCCCGTGGAAACAGCACTCCTCTAAAACAGGTCCTGGCCTCCATCCTTTCGGAGACAAACCCTCGCTTTCCAGTTCCAGGACGCAGCCATATTGCTGTACGGAACTCGACTCCAGGAGGGCTCGGGCCGCTCCGCCCCGACAGCCCTACTCGCCCTAGACGCCAGCTTCCCGGACAGGGAAGGACTCTGGGTCACTGACGCCGAAGATTACCTGGGAGGAGGCCGGAGCGCACTGCGCCGCCGATGCGGACACTTCCGGCGACGAGGGCGGGCGCTGAGTGTTTGCGCATGCGTACTCGCCGTCGCAGTCCTGATGTCAGCGCGGGCGGAAACTTTAAAATTCAAACCGCCGTGGGTTGACCAAGGCTGACGCTCTGGTTTTGGCGGCTGTTTTCGTGTGCAGTCGTGCCTTTTACTGAAAGCTGGGCGCTGGGTCTCGTTGAGAAGCTGAGCGAAAGGTAACTACTGAGATGGGATCAGCTCTGTCTGTGTTAAAATGGTCCGCGGCGCTGGAGCTGACTGTTGCGTGGGAACTTGGGTAGGATCTGCCCGGGTCTGCAACGTTTGTAGCGGGAGAAGGTGATGCTAACAGGTGGGGACTGACATAGGGAAGCTGATTGGTGTGTTGTATTCCTGTCCTGATGCTGCATCTTAAAAGCCTGGTACGGACAAGGACTGGTAACCAATAAAATCATGTTGCTCAGTGCACAGCCTAGCGTGCTAACGGGTCTGACTCTCTACCCCTAGCTCAAAACAATAATAATAAAATGCGATCTGTCTAACCCTCTGTGGAAGCTATAGCCAAGTGCATAGTGTGATGCTGCAGAGATGAAGACACGATCCAACATAGACATTATTTTGACAACTTGTTTTAAAAGTGGGAGCAGCCTGTGTTATGAACCGAATTGTTTATCTTTGTTGAAAAGTGTTGCAGTAAATCTCCAATCCACATAAGCCCGGGCAATGAAAACACAACCCGATTAATATGAATACATGCTGTGTCCGACATTGGGCAGATCTACCACTACGCTACCATCTTCTCCATATAAGAGATCCCTTATAACTTGTGGATTCTCCAGGCAAGGTGCTTCTGCTCCACTTTCCTTATCCTCCTCATTCTTCCCCTCTCTCTCCTTTTCTCCCCAAACCTTGAGTTCCATCTTCCCCTCTTTTTTTCGCCCACTCACCAGCTCTAGGCTTTATTTATACATTAAGGTGGGAAGAAGGTTTACAGGAAATCACCTGAGTGCTGACTCATTCCTTGTTCCAAGCCTCTCGTAGGAAAATAGAATTAATGTCACATACAATTAGCCCCAGGGCTATCCGCATCAGAAAGGGCGATTAGAACCAGAAAGACTGTAGTGAGTATTAACTGAGAAACAGTGGGTTAATTGTAAACCAGGTGTAGTGAAAATAATAAAGTTTGTGCACTGTGTAGTTAGAGGCCGATTTTTATGCCCAGAAGTCTGGTTTTAGTCCAGAGGTTAACTTGGTCAGCATCTCCGGTCTCACTGTTATGTAAAAAATTGTTTTTCATCTCTTCTGATTGATTAAGAGCTGAACAGCCGGTCTGGAGAGATGGCTCAGTAGCTAAGAGCACTGACTGCTCTTCCAGAGGTCCTAAGTTCAATTCTCAGCAAATACATGGTGGCTCACAACCATCTGTAATGGGGATCTGATGCCCTCTTCTGGTCTAAAGATAGTGACAATGTACTCACATACATGAAGTAAATAAATAAATCTTTAAAAAAAAAAAAAAAGAAAGAAAAAGAGCTGAACAGCCAATTAGCTGGGCAGAAGACGAGAATTGGGCAGGAATCTGAACCCGGTCGCAGGTCCTAAAGAGACCAGGGAAGTAGTTGTGAAGAGACCATATGGATAGACCAGAGATGTCAGGAAGGGAACAGCCATAAGAACACATACATGGACCAGGGTGAGCCAGAGCAAACTTCAGATTGCAGGTAAAGGACCATGTGTCTGGGCAGTAGGCAGCCATACTGAGTTAGAATAGCTCAGAACCTGCTCAGCTTAGTGACAACAGCTTGTTAATGCAAATACCAGATCTCTATGTCATTCACTCGGAAGTCAAAACTGGATGAAATGTGTTAAAGAAACACCATGCCATTCCTTGGGAGAAAGGGGGGAGTAAGAAAAACACCTAAGAAGTACTTCTACACTCTTTTGAAACCAAAGAAAACATTTTGAGGGAGAAGTAAAGGAACCTGAAATTTCTTGTCAGACAGCCTATGTGTTACCATGGAAATAGACACAAGAGCTAGCAGTGATGTGCTCGGGGCTTAAATACAAAAGTTTTGTGATCATGAATTGCTGTGTGATGCAGAAATCATACATTGTTCATTCTTTTATTGTGTTATATGTGTCTGGTGTTTAAGTGTATTTAATACTTGAAGTTACATAGGTGTTCTTTGTAAGAACTTCAGTTTACATGAACAAATAAATATAGCATAAAAGGAAAAGATTGTTGTAAAGAAACAAACTTAGTTGCTTTTCTACTAGAGGATAAAGATAATAATTGTTGCTGGATGAATTACTTGAATCTGAAACATTTTCCTAACACTGAAATCATGAATTAGGTTACAAGAATGAAGCACAGTTCCATTTCCTGTGGTGCTGGCCACCTCTTTGTACAGGAGTTAAGGTCCCTGGACCTCAATAAACCAGGCCTTCATACTCCTCAAACGTAAGTGCCTTCCCCTGTGGTTCTCAGCTGCCTACCTTACTGTCTAGAGCAAAAAAGTGCCAGAAATGGTTAGTACAAAAGTGTAAGTGATGTCTTGGTGAATCCTGTCTCTTCCCAGTAGTACTGGATTACGGGGTTGGGGGCAATGAAATCTAAAAGTGGACACGATGCTAGGTTTTAGCTAGTCTCTCCAATTCCCAAAGTCAGATCCTTTACTGGGCATTCTATAAAATGATTGTCAATGCTTGCTTTCCTCTTTTTCCTTTGTTATTGGCTGTTTAAGTAGGCACCATGATATAACTCATAATTTATTAAGATGTTTCCAACTTCTAAAGGTAGTAATAAAATTGAAACAGATTTATTTGTTTTGATGATAAGCTATAAAGTAAATTCCTCAAGTTTGGGGGCAGGTGTCCAAGGGAACTTGCTACATAGGTTGTTGTGGTCACACACACACACACACACACACACACACACACACCCCTACAATTCCAGTATTCAAAAAGCTCAAAGAAGAAGATGGCTCAGGGCTGGAGAGATGGCTCAGCGGTTAAGAGCACTGACTGCTCTTCTGAAGGTCCTGAGTTCAATTCCCAGTTACCACATGGTGGATCACAACCATCCTTAACAAGATCTGACTCCCTCTTCTGGAGTGTCTGAAGACAGCTACAGTGTACTTACATATAATAAATAAATAAATATTTTTAAAAAGAAGATGGCTCAATGTGAGTTTAAGGCCAGTGTAGCTATATAGTAAGTTCCCCCTGCTTGTATAATTCACAGAACATCCAACCAACAAATTTCTTTTTTTTTTTTTTTTTGGTCTCATTCTGTAGACCAGGCTGGCCTTGAACTCAGAAATTCGCCTGCCTCTGCTGGGATTAAAGGCATGTGCCACCACGCCCGGCTCAACCAAAAAATTTCTTATGGTAAGCATCAGTTTGTCACTCTGAGATTGCTCTGCCAGTTAACAGAAGGCTATCTCTAACCCTATATCCTATAAAGTCTACATATAAGCTAGCTACTTAATAAGCCATTCTTAAATCACTTGTATTAATATAGTGTAAGGCTTTTTTGTTTGTTTTATTTTGTTTTGTTTTGTTTTGAGACAGGGTTTCTCTGGCTGTCCTGGAACTCACTCTGTAGACCAGGCTGGCCTCAAACTCAGAAATTTGCCTGCCTCTGCCTCCCAAGTGCTGGGATTAAAGGCGTGTGCCTGGCGAGGCTCCACTACTTTTAGAAATGTGAACTATTTACATATTTTCTTTCTGGATACTTGAAGCACTTTTTTTTAACCATGACACATTGCTTACACCAAAAAAAAATTTGTTCATTGAATTGTGCTTAAAAGCAAAAATGTTATCATTGCCATTTTTCTCATAGTTTAGAAAATATGGCTTAAATGGCTATACCTAGTTCCCTGCTGAAAGAAAAAGTTTGAGTCTGAGGTTAACCCAAACTACATAGTGAATCCTAGGACATCCTGGAATACAGACTAAAACCCTATCTCAAAATTTTAAAAAGTAAACTTTAAAAGAAAGAAATTTAAACAAAGCTGTGTCAACCAATAATTTCTTCTAATATTTTTTATTCATAGTTTGTATACATATACATATATATGTATATATATGTATGTATATATATACACATACATATATATGAATTTTTTAAACCTACTTTAATCAGGGTTTTTGGGTTTTGGGTATTTTTCGCTTTTTTAGATTAACTTATTTTATGTTTGTGAGTACACTGTCAGTGTCCTCAGATACCAGAAGAGAGAATCCTTTCCCATTACAGATGGTTGTGACCCACCATGTGGTTGCTGGGAATTGAACTCAGGACTTCTGAAAGAGCAATTAGTGTTCATAACTGCTGAGCCATCTCTTCAGCACCACATAAATAAATGTTAAGATAAAAAACCAACAGATTAAAATTTTTAACATTTTAAAATTATACTATCTTGCAGCTCATCACAATAATAACAACTAACAAAAACTATGATTTTTCAAAAATTTTTGTAGGTAGTGAGATAGTGGTATTAACTCTAACATATTTCAAAAATTACTTAAACTACTATTTTTACATTTGTTTTAAAGTGTTGTTTTCAATATTTCTTTAAAGCAAAGAAAGATCAACCTTTGGAAAGCTGAGTACACACAAACCGACATCTGAAAGAAAAGTCTCAATATTTGGGAAAAGGTAATGAGGTTTTTAATTATATTTAAAGAGTAGATTCTTATAGACATTCCTTCATTCACTTAGAGCTCAATAATAATAATAATAGGTTGTAAAGGGGCTTTCAAGTAGGAAATATGATCCAGTTTTCCTCTGTTGGTCAAAATCCTAGATGATGTCTGCTTTACATGATGCTAGTGGTGAAAAGATTCTGTGATTATAAGGTGATGGTCAAGTCTACTGTGTTCTGTACCTAGTTCTCAGAATCCTATGAATAAAGAAGAGCCATCTTCTATTTCAACATTTGAGTTTCAACTCTTTCATACTATGAAGGCTAATAGTGACTTCAGGGAGCTTTTGTTTTATGGTCTATGTCTGCCAGTACTGATTATATTAGAAATTAACCTCAGAAAATGTCATATAGACTCAACTCTAAATCATTATAATCTCATATGGTTACAAAATAAAATGCTTTTAATGTTTAAAAATCTTTCTGGGCCAGCAAGATGGCTCAGAATGTAAAGTTACTCAACTCCGAGTCTAGGAATCTGCTTTCAACTCCCAGTCCCACAAGGTAGGATGCCTCCCAGCTTGGACCAGGGTAGTAGTGGGTTCACAGAGTAGGACTCTGGTGATGGCTTTAAAGTCTGAGGGTCTCGGGCTTTCTAGCCCTCTAATTAAACTGAAATGCTGATGATAACTTCTAAAAAGTCCTAAAAACTTTCTTGCTCTTTCTGAAGGTAAAAGACTGCTGGCTTAGGCAATTAACACCTGTAGCCTAAAGCAGTGGAATAAGCAATGCAGCCCTTGTTTTATCTCAGCAGGAACTGCTGGGCTCTAACTTTTCAGCCTGCTAGTCGGAAGTCACAGGAAGAGAAGACACTTAGATAAGTGATTATAGAGTTTATTACCAAATTGTAAAAAGTTTCCTATGAAAGCTATCTAAGGGGAAAAGCAAAAAGATCCTAAGTGGGGAAAGGGAAAAATTCTCTAAGTGGGGAAAGGGAAAAGAATCTAGTTTAAGTGGGGAAAAGCAAAAAGGTCTCCTATTGATCTTCATTCTATTGATGATTCTTGATGATTCTCGCGCTTCTCTTTGTCCTCAGTACTTATACATCTTTCATAATACATGATCACATGTTACAAAGTTCATCACAAGTTCACACTAAAAATCAAATCTTAAATTGAAATAGAAGTTTACAACAGCGAATGTTTATATGCATATCCATTAAGAGTAATTATCTGGNTAAACATCCATCATCTGTCTGAGCTCCACAGGTTCACTGAAGGTTTAAAACCATAACTAACTTATTAGTGAAGTTTTGTATAGATAAACCCAGTCGGTATTTTATCTTCTATCCTAGCATGTACAATAAATCATTAGTTGCCTTTTAATGACCTTTGGTTAATTGTTTTACAACCTCTTGGAATGTGCTCTGGGTAGGAGAAAATCTGGTTACCATCTAAGAGCAATTAACTCGGAACACTTGGGAGACTGACAGAGTTCTCGTTGCAGCTTTGACAATTAGAAAAGGACCTAATAGAAGTCCCATTAGAAAAGAGCTTAATAATCACAGATATAATTTTAGGAATTCTTATAGGATCATCATTAAGACTTAAGTTATTTATTTGTCTATATCTGCAGAGATCTGTTTCAAAGGGGGTGTGCTCCTGCTTAGTGATTGCTATATATGTTTAATAATAACAGGAAAAGTATATTAATAGCAGGAATCTTTCCTAAAATTAGTCCCTCACAGCCTTGCTTAATGAGGGCTCATGTGTCACAGATTATATAATAATCTGAGGCAGGCCACTTCAGGATGATCACCTGCTAGTTATTACCTTGTCCCCTTATGGCTCCTGACAGTAGGAGAAGAGAACCTCCTCCTCCAGGTTGTCCTCTGTCCTCCATCTCTCTCTCTCTCTCTCTCTCTGTCTCAAACACACACACAGACTCGCACTCACACATGTTTGGCACACACTTTTGCAGACACACTGCACACAGATTAAACACAACCTTTTTTTAAGGGAGATAATTGCAGTATTTCTTTTTAGAGCAGTTCTAAGGATTGATGGATAGAGATAGATATTTACAGAATCTAATATTTCCTGAATTTTTTCACAAAGGCCAAATATTTTAAGTCCTTTGCATATGTTAACTCTTAATACTCTTGGACAATGTTTTCACTAGAATAGCGGCAAGGGAGTAGAAGTAAGGGAGCAGCTATGGGTCAGTAGATATTGGAGTGCTTGGGTCATTGAACAGATGTGCACAGAAGACCTGTGCACTGGAAGCATACCTTCAAGGATAATGAGTGGTGGTGGCACAAAGAAATTTGGTTTGATTTGGCATTTGTGGTGCTGGGGATCAAGCACGGAGGACTGTGTGTGCTGAAAAAACATTGAATTGTGTCCCTATTCCCAGAGCACATTTTGTTTCCACCTCATTCTGTGCCTGAAACAAACTCCTGTGACCTCATGTGTATGTTATGTATAGCCTTGAAATAATGTGCACTTTTAAAAATATGCTTCTAGGACTAGTGGACATGGATCCAGGATTAGTCAACTTGATATATTTTCCAGTTCTAAAAAAAATCAAGGACCCAAGACCACTTAATGACAAAGCATTCATTCAGCAGTGTATTCAACAACTCTAAGAGGTATTCAATAATTTAAATTGTCTGAATTGAGTGTTTTTATAGCCAATATTTTTAATAGTCCAAAACTTTCAATGCTTCATAAAGATGTTTGTAGTTTCTTATAGAAAACGGTTATGTATATGCTGTATACATGAAGTCTCTGCAAGCTCCATCTACTAAAGACTTCCTAAAGATCTTCGCCTTTCTTTATGGCTTTCTGTGCCAGTCATATGAACATACAAAATGTGAAGAATTTTTAAAGAACTTGGGTATGTTTTCCATTAGTCTAGAGACCTTACTAAGTCACAGAGAAGAAACAAATGAAGACTTGTGAATAGTTTGGATTAGTTTTAAGATGAGCAGTATTTGTAGAATAAATTGAAGGGAAAGGAAAATTAATAGATAGGCAATATACCACTTTTTTTTTTGTTTGTTTTGTTTTGTTTGTTTTTTGAGACAGGGTTTCTCTGTATAGCTCTGGTTGTCCTGGAACTCACTTTATAGACCAGGATGGCCTCGAACTCAGAAATCCGCCTGCCTCTGCCTCCCGAGTGCTGGGATTAAAGGCATGCGCCACCACTGCCCGGCTAATATACCACTTTTTTGTTCCTGTAGCAAAACACCATTGCTTGGTAACTCATAAAATGTAAGCGTCATTGAAATAAAGTGCTCAGTGGTTAAGAGTGCTGGCTGATCTCTCAGAGAATTCGGGTTAGGGTGTCACATGGTGGCTCACAATCATATATAACAATTCATCTTCTGGCCTCCACACACATATGTTATACATTCATGCAGCCAAAACATCAATATACACGAAATTACAAGTGTATATGTACATATACATTTATGTAATATAATAAGATACATAGATTATTAGTCTACTTGATATATAAAATCTGTGGGCTCGAAACACATGAGCGAGTGGCTTAACTCTTGGTTGTGATGGACAGGAAGCCCCAAAACATGGGTTCAGCATCTACTCAGCCTCTAATAAGGAAGGGCTTTCTTGGTAGGTTGTGACATGCTAGAAGGTACTATATGGCAAGAAAGAACAAATGTATCAAAGAGATTTCATTTCTAACAAGGTCACTCCTTCACTAGCCCATTAATACAGAAGTGGATTCATTCATGTGGGCTGTGACAGTCACCTCCCGAAGGTCTCATCTCGGTATCTTTAATATATAACTGGAGACTCAGATCCCAACATGAATTCTGCAGAATAAACATTCAGACCATAGCAACAAAATATTATAGAACTTTGGGGAATAGATCATAAGGCTCAAACAATGAGAAATATGAAGTATAGCCTGGTATGATCATGCAAGCCTTTAATCCCAGCATTCTGAGACCCAAGGTAAGTAGATCTCTGAGTTTGAGGCTACCATGGTCTTCATGGTGAATATTAGGCTAGCCAAAGTTTCCCAGTGAGATCCTGTCTCAAAAAAAACATGAATAAGGGGCAGCCTGGTTACCACAGTTTGTAGTAACAAAACTGTAACAGTAAGGTCTAGATGGTGAAAACAGTGATGCCATCTTAATTTTGTTTTCTGATACTTGGGTAAAACATAGAACAAAGCAAGCTGGGTTTATGTGGTTCACATATTCCTATTACATCAATCACTGAGTGAAGTGAGAGCAGTCTCACGCAGAAACCATGGAGGGAAACTACTTACTGCCTTGTTCTCTGTGGCTTGCTCAGTTAGCTTTTTCCTACAACCCAGCACCACCTGCCCAAGAGAGGTATGGCCCACAGTGGACTAAGCCCTCTCCCATCAGTCATCAGTTAAGAAAGTGCTCCACAGACATGTCCATGGCCCACCCTAACGGGGGCAATTCCTTTATTGACATTCCATCTTTCCAAATAACTAGTTTGTGTCTTATTGACAATACTAAGCAGCACAGAGATAAAGTTTAAAGCATTTTATATGCATGCATACATACATACATACATACATACATACATACATACACACGTACACACACACAGAGTCTAAGCACAGACCAAATATGGCACCATACACCTGTGATCCCAACACTTGGGGAAACTGAAGAAGAACTATGGACTATAGAGTGAAACCATCTCCAAAAACAAAAAAGGAAGAAGAAACACAGGGAGGAAACTAGATTTAGTGACAAATAATCACAAATGTGTAATAGAAGTACAGTGAATTTAAGAATATAAGAGTATTTAAGAAGATGTCTACTATTCTTGGTTAACATTGTAATGTAAGGCATTCTAAGTGCCAAGTAATTGGTAGGATTAAATGAATTCACAAAATCCAGGATGAGTAAACTTACCAGAAGAGACTCAAATACCTTCACTACAAACTAGGAATATGCCAGTGTATGTGCAGCTTTAAAATGTAACTTCTAGTGTAGCTGGTATGCTTCCTAATGTGATGGCACCTTTTTTTTTTTTTTTTTTTTTTTTTTTCTGGTTTCTCATAGATATCCCTTCGTACTGTTCAAGAGCTCCATGTATACAGTGGGAGCCCCTCACACGTGGCCTCATATTGTGGCTGCCTTGGTATGGCTAATAGACTGCATCAAGATATTTACCTGATGGTTCTTATGTTACCTTTAGACATTTGGGGTTTGTTCTGTTCTTTTCCTCACAAAGATTTTCCATTCCTCTCCCCAGTCATATTTTGCAACTTGTCTGAAAATGTGCTTCAGTTTTCAAATTGTATTTGATTTGAAGTTCTCTAAACTTAGCATTTTAAGAGAGAGGTAGGCAAGAGCTCTTCTTCCTCTTGCCTTGGCATCTTGAATACTAATATTACAAAGAAGCACATTCTTACCTATTTCAAATTTAAACAATTACAGTGCTTCTAAAATTTCATATTTTAAAATTCAATCTAAAGTTCACATTTGTGGCTGAAGTTGGAAGGTTAAGAGCTGGGTGTGATGACTCCTGGCACTTGGGAGGCAAAGGCGGGCTGATCTCTGAGTTTGGGTTAGAATGGTCTATATAGAGTTCTAGGGTAGCCAGAGTGACATAGAGAGACCCTGTCTCCAAAAAAGGGGAAGAAAAGAATAAAATTTATATTTGAATGTATGAATATTCAGTTAATTCATTTGAACATCTAAATTGAGTTCATATAAGAGAATGAATTGATTTACCTTGTATGTGGCCATTCTATTTTGCATTCTTGGAGTTACATTAGAACGTGTATGTAGTGCCAACAAGTTGGCTCAGCAGGTAGAGGCACTTGTTGTCAATCATGATGGTGTGAGTTCAGTCTGCAGAGCCCACTTGGTGAAAGGAGTGCACTAACTCCCACAAGGTGTCCTCTGTGCTCCACATTCATGGTATATTATACGCATGCACATCCGTGTACATACACACAAACATATAAAAACACACACACACATAAATAAATGAATGAATGAATGAATGTAAAAATATGTGTGTATGCTTAGTGTATTAATAACAGTACAAATGTCTGCATATTTCCCTCTATGGAGCAGAGCTAAACACAGAACCCATTCTTTCTAAATTTCAGAGTGTTTAGCTATTAAAATATGAAGGGTCATATTTAAGACCGACTGTAATCTCTTTTAGAACTCCAGGTTGTATGATTAAATACTTCGAGAATACTCAGAGTGAATTTTGCAAATCATCAACTCAACCACCTTAATGTGTTGTTTGTATATTAATTAGATTCGTACTACCATGAAAGAAAGTTGACCTTTATTTGATGATGGGCAGCTCTGGGGAGAAGAAATTGAAGATGGAATTAAACATAATAAGGTATACTGGATGTTACCATAAATTATATAGAAAGAGGTTGCTTTGAAATTTAACTTAAAATTATTCTTTTATAGAACTTTTCTTTTGCTTTCTAATAAATTTCTGTGTTTGTTTTTCTTTTTAAACATACTTAATTCACTTTTTTTTCTTAGGTAAATACTCTTATCAAGTAGCCAGAGCCAGAGCCTGGGTCTTCTGAACAGAGGTTCTGTTCTGGTGTGGGTTTTCACAAGATGGTCAGTTCCTGATAAGAAGACTTGGTGAACATAGTCTCCAGAGGTCGGGGGGGTCAGGTAGCTCTAGGTATCAGAGATGCCATCAAAGGTGACCTTGGTAAAAATTGTGAGGCTCTCACTATATGTCCTTGACTGTCCTAGATCTCTCTATGTAGACCAGGCTGACTCCTGACTCACAGGAGTCTCCCTGCCTCTGACTTGCAAATGCTGGGATTAATGAAATGAACAATCATTCTCAAGCAAAATAAATATAAAAATAAATCAACCCAAAATAATGTTTTTAGTAAATTGATCTTTAAAAAAGATACACTTGGACTGGAGAGATGGCTCAGCGGTTAAGAGTGCCAACTGCTCTTCTGAAGGTTGTGAGTTCAAATCCCAGCAACCACATGTGATGGCTCACAACTATCCGTAATGAGATCTGATGCCCTCTTTTGGGGTGTCTAAAGACAGCTACACCAAGTGAGTGGAGCCAGAGTCTGAGGATAGCTACAGTGTACATACATAATATATCTTTAAAAAAAAAAAAAAATACATGAGACATCCGGGCACCATCCCCGCCAGAGGAGAGGTGTCTGCCCGGGAGCAGTCTCAATGCCTGAGCTGGTAAGGGAGCCATATTTGCTCTGGTATGCCCAGGCTCCCATCGTTGCTGGGGAGAGGGCGGACTGCAGAAGCGACACAGCCTACATCTTCAGCAAGGAGGCAGATCTGAATGCTAGGCCTCTGTGCACCTTCCCTGCAAGAGGAGAGCTTGCCTGCAGAGAGTACTCTGACCACTCAGACTCAGAGAAACCAAGACCACTCACCATCATCAGAACCCAGCACTCGCACCTCAGCCAGTCCTGGATACCTCAACACACCCGAAAAGCAAGACTCGGATTTAAAAGCATACCTCATGATTAGAGGACTTTGAGAAGGGCATTAATAACTCACTTAAAGAAATACAGGAGAACGCTGCTAAAGAGGTAGAATTCCTTAAAGAAACACAGGAGAACACTACCAAACAGGTGATAGAATTGAACAAAACCATCCAAGATCTAAAAAGGGAAGTAGAAGCAANAAAGAAAACCCAAAGTGAGACAACTCTGGAGATAGAAACCCTAGGAAAGAAATCAGGAAACATAGATGTGAGCATAAGAAACAGAATACAAGAGATGGAAGAGAGAATCTCGGGTGCAGAAGATTCCATAGGGAACATGGACACAACAATCAAAATACATAATGCAAAAAGATCCTAACTCAAAACATCCAGGACACAATGAGAAGACCATCCTATTTCTCTCTTCCATGATGATTTCCATTCTCTCCATCTCCACCCAACCCATCATTATCTGTCTATTGGGTATGATCCATCAAAAGTTAGGGGCAAGTCAGTGAGCCTGCCTTCTTTGGTTGTGGTGGTTTGCTGCAGACTGGTGGCCATCACCTCCTTTCAAAGGGTGGTCTTCCTGGATATTCTGTAGGGCCTACTCTTTTTCTTTGTTTTCCTCAGCCTTGCAATTCCCACTTCCAGATGTGCCACTTTGAATCTGGACTAGTAGACCCGTTCTGCTAGCCAGATGTGAATTCCACCACCACCCCCGCCGCTGCCCGTTTTTTTTCATTTGAGATGGTCTTGCTTGGCTGCTGTATTAGGGTTCTAGAGTCACAGAACTTAAGGATAGTCTCTATATAGTAAAGGAATTTATTGATGACTTACAGTCTGCAGTCCAANTCCCAACAATGGTTCAGTAGTAGCTCTGAATGGAAGTCCAAGGGTCTAGCAGTTGCTTAGTCCAACACGGCAAGCAGGCAAAAGAGCGAGAGCCTGACTCCCTTCTTCCAATGTCCTTATATGGTCNCCAGCAGAAGGTGTAGCCCAGATTAAAGGTATGTGCCACCACACCTTTAATCCCAGATGACCTTGAACTCGGAGATCTCCCTGTCTTAATCTTCTAGATTCAATGGCCACCGTATCTCAAGATCTCCATACCAAGATCCAGATCAGAAACTTCTATCTCCCAGCCTCCAGATTAGGTTCACTGGTGACCCTTCCAATTCTGGATTGTAGTTCATTTCAAATATAGTCAAGTTGACAACCAGGAATAGCCACTACAGCAGCCCAGACTAGTATTGAACTGTGATCCTCCTGCCTCAGCCTTTTAGGTGTCAAGATTACAGTCATCTACTATTTCATCTGTTTCTTTTTTTAAATTTATAAATGTCACTTTTTTTCCTATATGTAAGTACAGAGTAGATGTTCTCAGACACACCAGAAGAGGGCATCTGATCTCATTATAAATGGTTGTGAGCCACTGTGTGGTTGCTGGGATTTGAACTCAGGACCTTCGGAAGAGCAGTCAGTGCTCTTAACTGCTGAGCCATCTCTCCTGCACCTATAAATGCCATTCTTATATGTAAATATCACACTTGAAACAAATTTGTGTTCGTACATTAACAACTGCATTGTTTCCACTAGAAACATCTTGAAGAGAATGCTAAAGCCGACAGAGTGTGAAGAATACATGTCTGAAGATCTGGAAAACATCAGCGAGATCGCAGAGAAGTATAAGAGAAATGCTGCCCAACTTAAGGCTCCCGACAAATGAAGATAAACTAATCTTTCATAGACATAACTTAGTATTTTATCCCCAAATTATGATAATGTGGTAAATTGACCTTTTAGACATATCAGACAGTTAATAAAGTGTACTAGTAAAGTGTGGATGTCCCCTTCTGTTTCTGTGACTCACTTCTGACATGATGAAAAAATGCATGGCATGGGTTAAACTGGGAGTCAGCAAACTCAGTGAACCATGTTAGGACACACCCATTCACTGCCTACAAGTCTCTTCCTGCCATGATGACAGTTAAGCAGTATGCAGCAGAGGCTACTCAGCCTGCAAAGCCAGAGGTATTGGCTCTCGGATTCCCTGTTAGGTGTCTCTTCCTGGGGAGATGCAAAGAAGCATCTAGGATTCCATTCAAATCAAGATCAATCAGTAAGTCCATCGGGGTTACTTGCAGGATTAAAAATGAACCAAGGCAGCTCCACCACCAGGAAATCCCCAAGCAGTTATCCCATGAAGAGTCCCACACACAGGACAACTCACAAACAGCTACACCACTGAAGAGCCTTGTGCAACTTAAGAGATGCTATTCTACCACAAGGTCCCCCCATGTCAGTATGTGCCTTTTATATAAGCTCCGGGCGGGGTACTTCTGAAGACTCAGGGCTGAATACCTTAAGCCTCCCTACTCCATCCCTAAGGGAATGAAGTGAGCTGCTCTCACTTAAGCCTAGAGGAGACATGCAGTGTCCTTTAATAAAATATTTCAGATTGTTTAAAGAGTGCCTACTTTTAAAAGTTCTTGCACTGGGGATGTAGCACAGGTAGAGAACTTGCGTAGCATGTTCAAAGTTGTAGCTTCAATCCCTAGCACCCGAGAATAAACAAAGGACAGTTGTATGCTTAGATTTTAAAAGGGGAAAAAAATTACTTTAAAAATGGTTTTTAAACACTGTGACTCCCCTTCTAGTCCACCATCGAAATGTAGGGTAGAGAAAATGGTGAATAGGATAAGGGGATGTGGACCTGTTTAGAAGTAGTTTCTTGGGGATAATTCCAATCTCCATTTGTCAGGATACCAACAATCCAATTCAGTAGAGTCAGGGTACCAAACAAATCAGTAGCAGGGGTGCAATCCAACAGAAACTGCCAGGCCTCCTCAGAATTAGCAGGAACAACCAGGACCAGCTGGAATGTCTTGGGAAGTTCTCTGCCACATCTCATTGAAGTGAAGATCGGCCAATATGTTAAGACCAATGAAGCGTTGCAAGGCTAGCTATGCAAGGGCCCCCATCACTGTCCATTGATGTCCATCTCTTTATACTCTCTCCAAATATCACGTGTCCTCCCACAGGTCGTGTCTCAGCAAAACAACACATAAGTCTGCCTCAGCAAAACACAACAAGAATCTGCATCACATGACACAAACAGAAAATTACACTTGAGATAGTTATCTTCAGACCCCTAAATGGACACACGTAAGTGTAGGCAAAAATCTGAAATCGGCGTTAATAAGAAAATGTGCCAGGAAGAGGCACTGAAAGACTCAGTGCCAGTTCAAATTAAACATGACCTGTGTTTAGGGCATCAATGTGGCTGTGACATTAGAAATAAGTCATGTGCAAGCCGTGTAGCAAAGACTGCCTACCAAAACTGCTGAACTTAAGCTGCTCACTGAGCCACAGAACAGCACTGGCCTGAGACAGTAGAACTGGGGATTTGGTAGCAAACTGACTCCATGATGCTTCTTCCACCCTCACAAAGCCAGGACTTGATTCAACAGGTTGTTCCTTCTGTGAGGGAAGATCAGTGAAAACAATGTAAAATATTTGGATGTCAATTAATGCTATTACAGTTACTATGTGAAACATTGTTACACATAAACTATGGTGGCTAAAAAGAATGTCTAAAGAAGAAAAAACCCTCAAATAACTTGTAGGGATTCTAGGACATGGATTGTGACTTTTTTTCTAAATGTTTTCATATGATCACTTTCTTGGGCTGGTACTGTAACTCAGTGGATAAGCACTTCCCTAAACCCTGAATTCAATTTTAAGTTCTGTCAGAAAAACAAAAGTATATCTATACATCCCTAGAATAAATACCATTTGGTCATGGTATGGCTCTATGCTGCTAGATTTAACACTTGGGTTTGCTTAGATTAGTTGTTTATTATTATTATTATTATTATCATCATCATCATCGTGTATAAGTTTTTGCCTGCATGTATGTCTGACCCACATACATGACTATGTCCACAGAGGCCGGAGGATATTGGATCCCTGGAATTGCAGATGTTTTTTACCCTGTGAATCAAATCTGGGTCCTCCGGAGTCATCTCATCAGCCCTGTTGGTTTGTTTTTGAGGGATAGTGTATTTGTCAGGGTTCTCTAGAGTCACAGAACTTATGGATAGTCTCTATATAGTAAAGGAATTTATTGATGACTTACAGTCTGCAGTCCAATTCCCAATAATGGTTCAGTAGTAGCTCTGAATGGAAGTCCAAGGATCTAGCAGATGCTCACCCCCACACGGCATGCAGGCGAAAGAGAGAGAGCGCGACTCCCTTCTTCCAATGTCCTTCTACAGTCTCCAGCAGAAGGTGTAGCCCAGATTAAAGGTGTGTGCCACCAGATGACCTTGAACTTGGAGATCTTCCTGTCTTAATCTTCTGTAATTCATAGCCATTATGCCTCAAGATCTCCATACTAAGATCCAAGTCAGAAACTTCTGTCTTCCAGCCTCCAGATTAGGGTCACTGGTGTCCCTTCCAATTCTGGATTGTAATTCATTCCAAATATAGTCAAGTTGACAACCAGAAACAGCCACTACAGATGGGTCTGGCAACTCATGGCTGACTTCCTGTCTCAACCTCCTATGAGCTAAGATTATAGATTCTAAGAGAGACAGACAGACAGACAGACAGACAGACAGACAGAGACAGACACAGAGAGAGAGAGAGAGAGACCCAGCTTTTTTGTTTTCTCTCTGAGCTGGAGTCTCCCTTACACTGTCCATGCTGGTCTAACGTTTAGTGATCTCAGCTCTCCACTTCAGTCTCAAAGTAGCTGGGACTAACTATTCTACTTTTTAAAATGTATCCAAAAAAGAAAGAAAAGAAAGTAAAAAAATAAAAATTAAACTTCTCTGGGATAAAAGTCTTAAGGTCTGGGAGTGATACTACATGCCTGTCATCCCAGCATTTGGGTGGCTAAGGTAGGAAGATCTGAAGTTTGAGGCCAGCCTAGGATCCTGTCTTATACTTGCACACATGTGTGTATGCGAAAGGAGCCTGGAGAGAATTTAGACTCTGAATCCCAGAGAACTTAGAGCAGCTTTCCTGCTTCTCAGTCTCAGTGATTAGGTAAATATTTTAGTAAGGACTTGGGGCTAGTGAGCTGGTTCAGTGGGTCAAAGGCACTACTCTCCAGGTCTGGTAACCTGAGTTTGATCTCCAGAACTCACATAACAGTGGAAGGAGCAAAGCAGTTCTGCCAAGTATCCTAGAAATTAAGCTCTTGTCTAAGAAGCTGAATTGAGCAAAATGGTTGCATGAACAAAGCAAAAGAAATTAAATGTTATGCAACTTTAGCTCTCATGTTGCCAAGGAACATTACACTAACACAGGGTATGGTGTAGTGGGGCAGGAAGACAAAATTAAATGTGGGCTGGTAAAATGGCTGAGTGTGTGATAAAAAGGGGGAGAGAGGGAGAAAAAGAGAAGAAAAGGAACTGGGTGGATTTAATCAAGTAGAAGACATCTAATAATCAAGAAAGCTTCAAAGCTAGCCCATCTGTAGCTGAAACTTGGGAAGCACAGGATTACTCAGTTTAAATTCAGACATTTAAGAATGACTAGAGCAATGTAGTAACACAGGATTACTCAGTTTAAATTCAGATGTTTAAGAATGACTGAGCAATGCAGTAAAATTTCACTTCATGAAAGAAAGAAAGAAAGAAAGAAAGAAAGAAAGAAAGAAAGAAAGAAAGAAAGAAAGAAAGAAAGAAAAAGAAAGAAAGAAAGAAAGCAAGCATAAATAATAGCAGTTGGGAGGCAGAGGCAGGCAGATCTCTGTAAGTTCAAGGTCAGTCTTAGTAGAACTAGTTTCTGGACATCCAGGGCTATACAGAGAAATCTTGTCTTGAAAAACCAAAACCAAAACCAAACAAACAAATAAAAAGGTTTGGAAAGCTGGCTCAACAGTTAAAAGCAAACATACTGGGAGTCTTCACAATCACTTGTAACTTCAGCTCCAGTGAATCCAAATCCCCCATCTGGCCTCTATGGATACCTACATGCATACCTACATGTGTGCATACAAAACACACACACACACACAGAGAAGTAAAAATTAATGAAAATTGGAGACTGGAGAGATGGCTCAGTGGTTAAGTGCACTGGTGTGTTTTCCAGAGAACCTGGGTTCCCAACCTACATGTAGTTTACAACTGTCTGTAACTCCTGATCTGGCATCCTCACACACATACACAGGCAAAACACCAATGCTCATAAAATAAATCTTTTAAATAAACCTCAGTAGCCATAAGAAAGACCATATACCAAACCATATTTGTCATTGAACTTGTGAATAACTGATGAACGAATATCGTAATAAGATCAAGTGAAGAAGACATTATTATTAAGTTTACTGCAGGCTAACCAAACAATGAACTAGTCGTTTTGGTACTAATGCAGACTAGCCTTCATTATGTTTAGTTAGAATCATGTTTCCATGCCCAAAGGAAAACAACATTTATCATCATTATCAAAGTTTTCTCAGGGCTGGTGAGATGGCTCAGTGGGTAAGAGCACCCAACTGCTCTTCCGAAGGTCTGGAGTTCAAATCCCAGCAACCACATGGTGGCTCATAACCATCTATAACAAGATCTGACTCCCTCTTCTGGAGTGTCTGAAGACAGCTACAGTGTACTTACATATAATAAATAAATAAATCTTTAAAAAAATTTTTTTTCTCAGTCTTGGTTAGAGTTCAGGGTGCTGTTTGGGGACATGATCATGTTGGCTAAAGAGCTCTGACTTGTGTGGAGCCTGATGATGTCCATAGGTATTAAACATCTGAGGCAAATTTTTCCTCACATCTCCTCTGGCTGTTTTGGGAGATAAAGGGGAGAGAACAAGATGATTACACTGTTAAGAGTCCTCTATTGGTCTCTTCCTTGTGTACTTGGTTCTGAAGCAATGAACCTTAAGGAATACAGCTTTGAGTCTGAAGCAGTATTGAGATTTTAGACTTGCAAAGCTGAAACAATATGCTATTTAAGGTCAACTGTTTCTTATTCTGAAAAAGCAGCATTATTGGCAAAGTTTAGTACTGCAGCAAGGCAAAAACATTCTCCAAAATGGGGTTCCTGTGACTCTAAGGTGGGACCCTGTAAATAAACAGTGGATGTGTGAAAATGTGTAAACTTGTAACAGATTCCTTTTTCCCCCCCTTAGGTTTTTTTTTTTTTTTAGAAGATCACAAACAGGAAGAAGGACACACCCAGATGTTGTAGAAGCAGGAAACAGTTCAAAAATCGAAAAGGGGTTGGGAGTAAGCATGAAAACTCAGAGTATCTCCGTTTTTTTCTGGGTAGCTTGCCTTTCGAAGTGGGTCTTTCTGTGTGTGACTAAGGATGGAGATGGTTGGCTCTCTGTGTATAACACATCTGGGGGGATTTTTGTAACCATGTCCTCTAGAAAACACTAACTGAGATCACCTTCCAGAAGTGTTAGGAACTAAGTCCAAGGGAAGATTTGAGGGGTGCTTAGAAGAGCTACAGTCACTTCAAGGCAGAGGACGGCTAAAAGGGGTAACTGGCCTGGGTTTGGCAAAACTCCATTTGGTGTGGGGTCATTTAACTCTAAAACTCACAGACTTTGAGGAATGCAGGAAAGGAGACTGTTCACCTCTCATATTTCCCATAGCCATGTATAACTAAATGACGTCCACAGGTATTGTGTATTTGGCTTCCAGAGATGCTGTATTCACTAACACAGTCCTGTGATAACCAGCCAGTTTTCACGAAACACAGGACTTCTCTTTTAGGTAACTGAAACCTAGGTGAGAAACAACTCAGACCGCAGAGGGGAACTGCTTTCTTTCTTTCTTTTTCTTTCTTTCTTTCTTTCTTTCTTTCTTTCTTTCTTTCTTTCTTTCTTTCTTTCTTTCTTTCTTTCTTTCTTTCTTTTTGTTTGTTTTTTTTGTTTTTTGTTTTTTGTTTGTTTGTTTGTTTTGTTTTGAGACAGGGTTTCTCTGTATAGCACTGACTGTCCTGGAACTCACTTTGTAGACCAGGCTAGCCTTGAAATCAGAAATCCACCTGCCTCTGCCTCCCGAGTGCTGGGATTAAAGCCGTGCACCACCACACCCGGCGGGAACTGCTTGCTTTCCGCTGCAATGGGACAGCGTCTGATGTATGGATGAGTGCAGGTACCTGTGAGATGAGGAGTGTTAGCTCCAGATTACTCATACTGTCAAATGTTTTATTGTTCTTTAAAAAGGATTTAAACCAGGCTGGGTACCTTCCCTCACTCAGATAGCTATCCTACCAAGTAAAACTGGCCTCAGCTAGCAATATTTTATTAAACCCAAAAGTAAAACTGTTTGCATTTCAAAAGAAAACTCCAGTTCTGAGAAGAATTAATCTTACTGTAATTTTAAATAAAATGAAGACTGCTTCATGTTGCTTTTTCCACAATCTTCTCATCCTGCAGACCCTAGGCAATTCTAACTTAGGCAAGCATTAATACAGACAGGCACTACATGAAGATCCTCACATGTGAATACATATTTTTTCAAAGGAAAATGGGCATGAAGGCTCACACCTGTAATCCTATAAATCTGGAGGTGGAGGCAGGAGGACCAGGGGTTGAAGGTCATCCTCATCTACATGTTGAGTTGAGTCCATACTGGGTTACAGGAGAACCTGCCTCAATCAATCAAAAAATATTTTCACTTTCTTAAAAAGTTTCTGGTTTGCAGCAAAATTGAAAGGAATTTTTATGCTTCTCCCATCTTGCCACAGTTTTTGCCTCCACTTATTTAGCCTCCCCATGTTTACTATTCTCTACCAGAATGATACATTTGTTACAACTGGGGAGCCAACACCTGCACCACATTATCTCCAAAATTGTAATTTACATTAGTGATCACCTTGTGTGTGCATGCATTGGTGTACTCAAATGCAGGCTTGTGTAATTGAGCACATGTGGAGGTCGAGGAAACAATAAATGTCATCCACACCTTCCATCTTGTTTGAGAGAGGGTCTATGGGGTTTTTTCCTGCTGTGCACACCCATCTAGGGAACCCAATTTTCCCCACAGAGGTACTGGGATAACAGGTGCTCTTGGTCCAGGGTACGTGAGTTTTGGAGATTCTAAATCGGGATCTCAGACTTGCATAGTGCATTACCCACAAAGCCATCTTCCTGTCTTCTGTGTCTTTCATTTATACGAGGTTTGTACACTTTCCCACAATGCATAGTGAAGCACACCCAGCAATACAGCCTCATAAGAGTATTTTTCACTCCACCCCACCCCTCCAGCTTCATACTCTTCATCCGCTGTGTCAAAACAACATGAACTTTTAAAACTTAGGAATATCTTTGATTCTTTGACAACTCCATCCACATAAACAGCATATATTGGTCATACTCACTTCATACATCTCCTTCCGTCTTCATGTCCTTTGCTTTGCTTTTTTTTTTTTTAACTCCAACAGAAAATTAATGCTGCCTCTGGAATGTTGACTGCTCCTGTTTTGTTTGACCTTGTGTCTTGGGCAAGCAACCACATCTGAAGAGAGTTCACGGATTCAATGGCCATGTCTACACACACAAAAAGGACATGAAGTTATGATGAACATGATGTTACCAAGTTTAAATTTATAATTGAGGATTCCCCTTGTAGAGTCTACACACTTGAATGAGGAATGTTTTCTTCTCTCTATCCAATCTATGCCCACAGGCAGAGAAGGTGAGGAAGCCCAGCTTTCCAGCACAGAGGAAGCTGAGATCTCCAGCAGAAAGTGGTTGTCTTTGCCCTCTGTTGACTCCTCATACTCCACTTGTCTTTATGTTTGTTTGGTCAGTTGGTTTGTTTTATACATTAGGGAATGTCATGGTCCACATCCATATTATACTCCACAGTGGACACAGACTTACCAGGCTTGGGCTCCATGGCCCATAGCTCATAGCTCTCACTGCAGTTGATAGCAGTCATACTCCTGTCTCTCATACAGGCAAAGTTTCTCTCAACATATCTTCTAATACTGCTTTGGGGTTGGAAAAAAAACCAGGAAGGCCAGGCTCTGAAGCTGGGATTTGTAGCATAAGGCCAGTTGCAAGTTGATATTCTCCACATGAACCACCACCACAGGAAATTCTGCTTTATCCAGCTGGGGTAAGTAGCAGATATCTTTAACAGCAAGGAACCTCAGCATACCATAGGTGTGTCATGGGATCCAAGTCCTCAGCTTGAACAGAAGAGGGATGGGTAAAATCTGATCAAGGGCTGAGCTATCACTAGGTCTTGCTAGTGAGGCTAGAGAGAATTGGTGATGGTGGGTGAAGCAAGGGCTTGCAAACTATGAGAACCTAGTGGCTGAGCAAATTGAAAGAACATGATAGACACCGCTTTCCAGACGCCAGCTCTGTGAACCCTGGGGAATTCTCTTCATGGCCACCACTGCATTCAGGCTTGACTTTGGAGACCCATAGCTCAGGCTAGCCTAAGACTCACTGTGTATTCCAGGGTGACCTTGTATTCTGCTGCCTTGGTGTCTGTACTGAGATTACAGATGTGTACTACCACATCTAGTTGATAGGATATGGTTCTCCTTATCATACAGTTCTATGTTGGTTTCATTCTTTTTTTTCCAAAGCAAAATGTACAACCATCTCTTACAGGGGGAGAGGTGGTTTCCAACTCTAATTGTGTCCCCAGGGGTGGGATTGAAATGGAATGAGAAGAGGTATAAAACATTTTAATTTATTTGTGGGGAGAATCTCTAAAGTGAGCAGATAGGTTAAACTACGGATGTGGGGAGGCAGTTGGTAAAAGAAAGAGCTAGGAGAGGCCAAGGAAAGAGAGAAGCTTGTTGAGGGGAGTTATGGAATGTGAATACCACAGCGAGCCTAGAAATGGGCTCTTCCTGTGTCACTGGCTCCCAGTGCTGAGCCCGTTATAGATTTATGTTTGGAAACAAGTGCTAAATAAATTTAATCACTAAGTTAATACTTCCAGGTCGTCATTATAATTTTCTTTCTGGGCTTGTTTTATCTTCTTTCATATTGTGTTTGCACAGGTAAACTGGAGTTGGGTCTAGCCCCTGGGAGCATGGAGGTCTTTATGCCAAGTCCAGTTTTCTTGTCTCTAGCACCGCACTGGCTCTTCAATATACTGCAAATAAAAGGATACAACATAGGGTAACCCTCTTGAAACCAATCCCATCTCCAGAATTCTTTCTCATTTTTCCTAAATAAATCTATGCTCTCTATGCTCACAAACAAGACTAAACCATAGCACGTTCCTCCCCTGTGCACTCTCCTCTCCTGTGTGCTTCTCTAGGCTCACAATCCACAGACTTTTTGTGATAATCTTTTTATTTTCTCTAGACATATTTCTCTTCTTGAGACAGCACCTGGCTATGTAGCCCTGGATTGCCAAGAATTCACCATGTAGACAAGGCTTAGCCACATTTCTCACAGACAAGCTTCGATGATTGCCCTGGCACAAGTTTCAAGAATTTGTACCCATCAGAGATAGCACAACCTTTTGACATTGCAATATGATGCCATTGTCTCCAAATGTATTGAACAGTGTCCACAAGTATCCTGAATTATAAGTGATCCATAGGCTACAGGGTGGGCACACCCCATCTGTTATCTATCATTCTTGTTTTCATTACCTGTAGTGGCTTTATTTACAATAGCACAAAGGGTGCTCAGATCCACCATGACACTTCATGTCTCTAATAGATTAAATCTGGAGATGAGTTCAGTGTACTTAGTAATACAGCACTTTACGTCTGTTTCACTTTGTATACATGGTGTGTATACATTGTGCGTGTGCATGCATGGTCATGTGGCTGCCTGTGTATGTATATTTGTGGAGTCTTGAAATTGATATCAAACCTCTTCCTTACTTACTCTCTACCTTTCTCTGAGAAGGATCTCTTACTGAATCTGAAGCTCATCCATTTTACTAAGGTGTCTGACCAACAAGCACCAGGGATCTACAACTCTCCAGTCCCCCATCACTGAGTTACAGATACTCATGCCATGCATGCTGGCTTTTATATGGCCCCTGGGATTGAAATTCAGTCTTTATGCTTATAGGGCAGGCACCCTGTTGGCTAAGCCATTGTGATAATTTGTGTATGCTTGTCCCAGAGAATGGCACAATTAGAAGGTGTGGCCCTGTGGGTATGGGCTATAAGACTGCCTGGAAGTCAGTATTCTGTTAGCAGCCTTGGATGAAGATGTAGAACTCTCAGCTCCTCCTGCACCAGGCCTGCCTAGATGCTTCTATGTACCCACCTTGATGATAGTGGACTGATCCTCTGAGCCTGTAAGCCAGCCCCAATTAAATGTTGTCCTTATAAGAGTTGTCTTGGTCATGATATCTCTTCACAGCAGTACAACCCTAACTAAGACTGCCATCTTCCTAGCCCACCTCCAAGTTCTTTTTTTTTTTTTTTTTTTT
>NC_034607.1:59530457-59539374 GCF_900095145.1 Mus pahari
TTATATGTAAGTACACTGTAGCTGTCTTCAGACACTCCAGAAGAGGGCGTCAGATCTTGTTACGGATGGTTGTGAGCCACCATGTGGTTTCTGGGATTTGAACTCTGGACCTTCGGAAGAGCAGTCGGGTGCTCTTACCTACTGAGCCATCTCACCAGCCCCCACCTCCAAGTTCTTATTGATCAAAACAAGGTCTGTTAAAACTGAACCCTCCTCCCATCTCCCCAAAAGAACACTGTGCCATCAACATGGCTCAGTAAGTAAGGCATCTGTTTTCAAGACTGAAGATCTGAGTTTTCTCAGGACCCATGGGATAGAAGAAGCACCATCCTCTGACCCTCACATACACAAAGTGGCACAAATATGCCCTCCTCTCCTGCCCCCGCTATGTAAAAATTAATATATATATATATAAATTTATTTTGGTTTTTCAAGACAGGGTTTCTCTGTGTAGCCCTGGCTATCCTGGAACTCACTTTGTAGACCAGGCTGACCTGGAACTCAGAAATCCACCTGCCTCTGCCTCAAAAGTGATGGGGTTAAATGTGTATGCCACCACTTCCTGGCTACATAATATTTTTTAAAAAGCTTAAGCTTTCAGAAAAAAATAGAAAATATTTTTTCCAAATGTCAAACAATACTAACAATTACTAGAATTACATAGATTTTGTTATGGCTTTTATCAGATTGTGAAAATTTTTCAAAATGGTAACACATCTAATGCTTCAACCAAAAGTTTTAAAGTTTCAAAGAAGTCTCATGAAGTCTAACATCTGCTGATCCTACTCACAGATGTAACAGAGAGAACTGAGTTTAGAAAGCACTCAGTTGAGAAGTAAATACACTTCAACAATTTGTATATAATGATTATGTCTTGGGACCAAATATATTTATGTTGTATCTCCACCTTTCCTAACTACTAACCACATGACTTTTATCCCATCTCTCTACCCAAGTCACTGAAATAAGTGCCTCACTCCATGAGTAGCAATTATGACATCTTTCTTACTTGAGATTTTCTTTTATTACCTTTGATTATTATGTACATGCAAGGACATGGTGTACATACATGTGCATACACGGTACCATAGTGCTCTGAGGTAGAGGTTAGAGGACAACTTTTGAGAGTTGATTCTGTTCTTCCACCACATGGGTACTAGGGATGGGACCCAGGTTATCAGGTTTAGCAGTAAGTGCCTTAACCAAAGTGAGTCTCATATTCCAAGGTAGCCTTGGCTTCCCTATTTAGACTTTGAACTCCTCATCCTACCTAAAAGTGCTAGAATTACTAATGAGCTACCACATTTGGCTCTTGTTGCTGTTTGTGAGACGGTAGTTCAGGCTGACCTCAAACTCCAAATCAAGCCAGCCTCAGTTGCCTATGTGCTGGGATTACAGGGATGAGCCAGTATATCCAATTGTACTTTCAATTATGAAATTGTATTTGCTACTGAGTGAATAATGACAGATTTTTGTGACTGTCACTAGTCCATAAGGTATATGTAGGGCTGGAAAGGGTAAGCACGTGAAAGCACAGAGCATGAGTTGAACTTCCAAGCACCGACATCAAAAATCTGGGCATAGCCACATGTGCCTGTAACCCCAACTTTGGGGAGTGGGTAAAGGCAGATCCTAAGAGCTTCCTGGCAAGCCAACCTACCCCAGAGGAGAAGCTTCAGGATCAGGGAGAAACTCTTGAGAGAAGACACCTGATGCCCTCCAGTGGCCAGTTCATAAACAACACCCTCCCTTCCACACAAGATAAAAAGTATGTGCAACATAGTATCCCTTCTTCACACGCTGTCATTTGTATCTTTAGGACAATAATAATATTTATATCAGATGTGGATACCTGTCCTGTTGCCTTTTACTGCTGAGAGTCATCCTTCTCAGTTTTAGGGTATGAGAAGGTGAGGGAGTTATAGGATAAAAGAATGCATCACTCCAGTCCAGATGGTCAACTTTTTTGGTGAGATTTAGTTAAGAAGTCTCCACTTTAATTTATCTTTATATTAAACAAGCAAAATTAGGAGAGACACATTTTCCCGTTTCGTTTAGTTGGATGAAACCCGAGGAAAGAATGAGGAATGAGGAGTGCCTGGAGGCACTGACTTGTAATCCCAGCTACTCAGGTTGTTGAGGCAGGAGGTTTAAAGGTTCAAGGCAAACTATGCGACGCGAGTTGTGGCCCCCTTGAGGGGCCCTGAGGCGCTGGGAGCGGTCTTCGGGCCTTTCGCAGCCGCCACCGCCCCCTCTCCCCGGTCCAGGTAAACCCGGGGGCGTGGCTGGGACGCGAAGCCCCACCCCGCCCCGCGGCCTGCTGGACTGGCCGGGTCTCCATCCCACAGCCTCGGTGGCCGCCGGCTCTCAGGTCACGGAACGAGGCTCGGGTGGGCGGCGGCGCACGCAGCTGGCAAGCTCCGAGGAGCGCTCAGCGCGTCCCTGTGTTTGCTGGTCGCCGCAGTGACGTACAGCACCCCTGTGGAAGCGCGTTTGAATCGGTTGCCGGGCTGCTTCTCAGTCGGTGCTGCGCGGCCCGCCGAGGCCCAGAGCCTCTTCGGCTGTAGCCGAGTGCACGCGCGGAGTCCGTGTCTCTGGGAAGCGCGCCGGAGAGCCGCCGGGCCTTCTCTTTTTCCCTTCAACATTGCAGGGGAGGGTGCCAGCGATCCCGGCCTCTCGGAGGGATCTGGGAGGGACGGCAGAGTCGAAGGCTGTAGGAAGGTGTACTTGTTTGACCGGCGGGGGAAAGGCTCGGAGCTCGAGGATCGCGCACTGCAGGTGCACTGCAGAGCGCGCGGGCTACGCCGGGTTCCGCGATTCTGTGCGTCAGGTACGAATGCTCACGAGGAGGTGAGGGTAGGTGGCCCGAAGCCTGGGTGGGTCACCGCTGTAAACTTGTCAGATGGCCGGGATCTTGCGGACTTGGCCTCTGCTGGGTGCCCACGTGGTGGATGATCCCTGGTTGGATGTTCCAGCCGGCCTGGCTTTGGCCAAGGAGGATGGGGTCCCGCCCCTCCGTGGGCCTGTGCTGGTTTAGCGTTCGGGACCTCGAAGTTAGTGGGCACTTAAGGGTTTAGTTACTGCATCCTGTCGGAGAGGCACCTATATTTGTCCTAGTAACTTCAGAAGAAGTACACTGCAGAGTTGTATCCATGGACAGTCACCGTTGAGAGGGTTGCGCTGTTTAGAGGGAGTGAGATTCCGCAAGTCCGGGTACCCCAGGTTCAGGGAGGTGATGAAGGGAGTCTTCCCTGCTTGTCTTATCAGAAAGGTTTGCCTCGTAGGTCCCAGCAGGTTCCTTTTTGGAGCTGTCCTGGTTTTCTGAACTCCAACTTCCTTGGGAGTTCCTGAACTAGCTCCAAGTGCCCATGGGGACAACAGACAATGAGTATACTGGTTTGAAAAAAAAAAAAATGACTACGTAGAAAAACGCGCTTTATTCTGTGAGATGCTTTATAGGTTGTTGTTGGTGTACTGTTGCCTGAGCTTGTGAGTATGCTTGTGGGAGGGGTATTGTGGGGTTTTGTTTTGAGACAAGGTGTAGCTCAGGCTAACCCAGAAGTCGCTGTTGACCAGGTTGGCCTCGAACTTTTATATGATCTGCATTTGCCGTCCAGTGTTGGTAGTCACAGGCACAAGTGCCACCGCTCTGGGCTCTGAACTTTTAAAAGAGGAATATGGCAGTGCCTGAATTAAACAGTGTTTTCCTTCCAGAAAACTTAGTTTAGGATTGGCCTAGGACACTGATTCTCAGCCTTCCTAATGTTGTGATCCTTTAATACAGTTCCCTGTGTTGTGGTGTCCCCCCCACCATAAAATTATTTTCATTGCTACGTTATAACTGTAATTTTGCTACTGTTGTGAATTGTAATTCAAATGTCTCTTTTCCTATCCTTAGAGCCACTGGCCTAAGATACTACTTAGTACATTTGTTGAAAAAATTCAAATTGAGTTTGACTTTGCCAAGGTGGGCTTTCTTCTTTTTTTTTAAGTTTTTCATTTATGGTTGTTTTTTTTTTCCTATTTTTCTTTTTTTTTTAATATTTATTTAATGTATGTGAGTACACTATTGCCATCTTCAGGCACACTAGAAGAGAGCATCAGATCCCATTACAGATAGTTGTGAACCACCATGTGGTTTCTGGGAATTGAACTCAGGACCTCTGGAAGGGTAGTCAGTGATCTTAAACTCTGAGCCATCTCTCCAGCCCAAGAGTAGCATTGCTCTTAACCACTGCATTATCTCTAGCTCCTGGATCTGTCTTCTATGCTCTGTTGGTTTATGCTACAGATCCCATGGTGTTGTTTGCATTACACCAATGGACTGAGTCAAGTACCTACATTACATATATTGCATAGTTGTCCTTCTGGTTTGTTTTCTTATTTTCTTTTCTTCTTAAAGATTTATTTATTTTATATATATGAGTACACTGTAGCTATCTGAGACACACCAGAAGAGTGTTTCAGATCCCGTTATAATGGTTATGAGCCACTCTGGTTGCTGGGAATTGAACTCAGGACCTCTGGAAGATCAGTGAGTGCTCTTTAACCACTGACCCATCTCTTCAGTCTTAGAAGTTTGTTTTCTGGAATGTGATAAAACATTCTGACCAAAAGCAACTTTTGGGAGGAAAGGGTTTGTCCATTGTTGATGGCAACCAGGGCAGGAGCTGAAGGTAGGAAATGAAACTCTGACTGTGGAAGAATGCTGCTTATGGTTTTCTCTCCCTGACTTCTTCATTCATTCATTCATTCATTCATTTCCTCTCCCCCTCCCTCTTCTTCCCCCCACACCCATTTCTTCCCTCTCTCCCTACCCCTTACCTATGCTACTCGCTCCAGTGGTACCACCCACAGTGGTCTTGGTTCTGCCATATTAATCAAGAAAATGCCCCACATACTGGCCAACAGGACAGTATGATGGAAGCGTTTTCTCTGTGAGGCTTTTTCTTCCTTGTCTAGCTTGTGTGAAGTTGACAAAAAAACCTAATCAGCACAATGATTCACGAGAAGTAAAAACAGTAGATCTGGTCATTTGTTGGTTTGTTGTGACAGAGGTAGGTCTAGAACACATGGGTAGTCTAGAGCAGCCTTGAACTCTCCTCCTTCCATCTCAGCCTCCTAGAAGTGCATGATCACACCCAGCTTTAGATCCATTCGATTCCAAACAAAACCACTCTAGGTTCACTGCCGTAGTTTTATTTTTCGTTTTCCTGTTGCTAGCTCATCTTACTCCTCTCTTTTTTTTTGGGGGGGGGGGTTCCAGACAGGGTTTCTCTATGTAGCCCTGGATGTCCTGGAACTCACTCTGTAGACCAGGCTGGCCTCGAACTCAGAAATCTGCCTGCCTCTGCCTCCCAAGTGCTGGGATTAAAGGCATGCGCCACCGTGCCCGGCTTTACTCCTCTCTTTTGACGGAGCTCTGGTTTAGTAATCACTTTGTACTCCAGGCTAGCCTTCCACTCTGGACAAACCTTTAGTTCAGCCTGCCAAGTGTGAGGAGTGCTGGTATGGCTACTGTGTCCATTTAAAACTATACCATTCAGCAAACACTTGTTTTTACTTTTTTTGTAGCAAGAACACATTTACTCAACAGTTTTCAAATATGCAAGATATTTTATTTTTTAACCTATTGGATTTATTATGATTATATTTATTATGAGTGTATATATACGTTACACACACACATTTATGCACATGCTGCTGTATATGGACATAGAAGGCAGCTTTAAGGAGTTGGTTTGTGCTTTGCCCTATGTGGATTCAGGGTTTTGTTTTGTTTAAACACATGCTGACTAAATCTAGCTTCTCTCAGCTTCTCCTGAATTACTCTGCTTGGCCTCATACAAATTTGTGATCTCTTCTAATCTTCTGGCTCCTCATTCTCTGGCTCATTCTTTCTTCACCTGTGTCTAGCTTGTTCTGTCTGTGCAACCTGTCTCTCTCTAACTGTCCCTGTAAAAAGCTGCCTCCTCCTTCCTCTCTTTCTTTCTCTGTCTCTCATGTAGCTTCCCTTTCCTCTCTTCTCTTGAGACTTGGGCATCTCTGATTTATTCTGACAGATTTTTCTCTGATTAGGCAATTTTTTGCTCACTTGTCTGCCACTCAATTAGATGTCACTTTCAAACATGTATGCTTCCTTCTACAAACTAACTTTACCTTCCTTGTTTGGGATTAATATTAAGGGCTGAGTTATACCATAACTAGAAACATAATCTTGGGGTTCACATTGTGATCAAATATCCTGCAATAATAGGATTTAATATTTGATCCAAGCTATAATATTTGGGAGGTTAGGTCTATGAAACACATTTTTAATTTGCAATGACTTTATTGGAATTTAATCCCTTATAAAGGATCATCTTAGTTGAGTAAAAAAAAGTTAGTCATAAACTGGACTAAGATTGCTAATTGATTATTCTAGAAGAATAATTGCATTTGTGAGGCTCTGTCAGAGCCTCTCAGGGGACAGCCATATCTGTCTCCTGTCAGCAAGCTTTTCCGGACATCCACAACAGCATCCAGTTTGGTGAGTGTATATGGAAGGGGTCACCAGGTGGTGAGGTCTCTGGATGGCCTCTCCTTCTGTCTCTGCTAAACCATTTGTGTACTTATTTCCTCCTTGAGTATTTTGTTCCCCCTTCTAAGAAGCACTGAATCATCCACACTTTGGCCTTCCTTCTTCTTGGACTTGGTGTGATATGTGAATTGAAACTTGGGTCTTCCGATCTTTTGGACTAATATCCACTTGTCAGGATGGTATTTTCAAGCTCCATCCATTTTCTTGTGAATTTCAAGAAGTTTTTCTTTTTAATAGCTGAGTAAAATTCCAATGTGTAAAGGTACCACATTTTCTGTATCCATTCCTATGTTTAGGGACATCTGGGTTCTTTCCAGCTTCTGGCTATTATAAATAAGGCAGCTATGATCATAGTGGAACATGTGTCGTTATTACATGTTGGAGCATCTTCTGTGTATATGCCCAGGAGTGGTATAACTGGGTATTACTATGTCCAATTTTCGGAGGAACCTTCAGACTGATTTCCAGCATGGTTGTACCCACTTCAAGTCCACCAGCCACAGAGGAGTGTTCTTCTTTCTTCACATCCTCATCAGTATCTGCTGTCACCTGAGTATTTGATCTTAACCTAGTGTGAGGTAGAATCTCAAGGTTGTTTTGAATTGCATTTCTCTGATGACTAAGAATGTTGAACATTACTTTAGGTGCTTCTTGGTCATTTGAATTTACACAGATGGCAGGCTGTCATTGGTATGTTCACAAATGGAATGTTGCCATCAGTGTGTTCAAACATGGCAGGTTGTTGTCATTTTATGCCCACATGACAGGTGGACATCAGATTGTGTACACAAATGTCAGATAGTCATCATTGTGGCACACATTGTCAATTGACATCAGTGTGTTCACACAAGGTATGTTTTCATCAATGTGTTCATGCATGGCAGGATTTCATATGTGTGGCACACATGGCAGGTAGTCTTAAGTGTGTTCACACTTGGCAAGTTTTCATTTTCCTGGCACACATGGCAGCTTGTCATGTGTATTTTTACATGTCAGGCTGTCATCATAGTAGCACATATAGCAGTTTGTTATCCGTGTATTCACACATGACAGGTCATCAGTGTGTCCTCACATAGCATGTTGTCATCACTGTCTTCTCAAATGGCATGTTGTCATCGTTGTGTTTATACAGGGTATACTGTAGTCATTTTTGCACATATGGCAGGTTGTCATCAGTGTCACTCACATGGCAGATTTTCATCACTCTGTTCACACATGGCAAGTAGTCATCATTGTGTTCAAACAAGGCAATTTGTTATAAATGTGGTACATATGGCAAATTTTTGTCAGTTTGGCTCATATGGCACATTGTCCTCAATGTATTCACACAGTGCAGGTTGTCATCAGTCTGTTCACAAATAGTAGGTAGTCATATGTGTGTGCCCACATGACAGGTTGTCATCAGAATGATCACAACGCAGGTGGTCATCATTGTTGCACATTAGTCGTGTTGTCATCAGTGTGTGATAACATGGCAGGTAGTCATCAGAGTGTTCACACAAGGCAGGTATCAACAATGTTTTCAGCCATGGCACATTGTAAACATTGTGCACCAACCTAGGAGGTTGTCATCAGTGTGCCAAACATGGCAGGTTATCATCAGTGTTTTCGTATATGGCACGTTGTCATCAGTGTGTTCATCTATTACAGGTTTTCATGAGTGTGTCACTCATGGCAGGTTGTGATCAGGTAATGGAAATATAGCAGGTAGCCTTCAGTGTGCCACACATAGCAGGTTGTCATAAGTGTGATAACACATGTAAGGTTGTTGTCATCATGGCACACATGGTACTTTGTCATGATTAGTTTACAAATGTCAGGTTGTGGTCATTGTAGCATATAGACCAGTTCCTCATCAGTGTATTCACAGATGGCAGGTTGTCATCAGTGTGTTCACGCATAGAAGTGTGTCATTATAGTCTTGTCACATCTAGGTTTTCATCAGTGTTGCATACATAGCGTGTTGTAGTCACTTTCACACACGGAAGATGGTTGTCATTGTGACACATGTGGCAGGATGTAATACGTGTGCTTACAAAGGGCAGGTTGTCCTGAGTTTCAAACACATGGAAGCTTATCATAAGTATGATCACCAATTACAGAATGTCTATAGGATAGGGTTAGGATTAGGTTAGTAGAAGAAGGTATTTATAAATACCAATTAAGGCCACATAGTCAGTTGCAGAAATGAAGATTATAAAGTAATATGAATGCTTTTGTCTTATTTTGCTAATACATTTGTCCTTCTTCCAATTTCTTTAATATCAATTGGTATTTAAGTTGAGAAACTAAAAGAACTTTCCCAAGGGACATTGACCCATTATAAATTTACAAATG
>NC_034608.1:0-18873 GCF_900095145.1 Mus pahari
CGCTCTTCTGCCTGCTTGCCATGTGGGACTAAGCAACTGCTAGACCCTTGGACTTCCGTTCACAGCTACTACTGAACCATTGTTGGGAATTGGACTGCAGATTGTAAGTCATCAATAAATTCCTTTACTATATGGAGACTATCTGTAAGTTCTGTGACACTAGAGAACCCTGACTAATACACCAGGCCACCAGACTCTTAATGAAGCTAGTATTATCTAATTTCAAACCAGATACAATACAAACTGATATGGTCATTTATATTTTCTTGTTATTTTTCCTTTTTCAATGAGTATATTAGTACACACTCTCATCTGCAACTTCCTACAATCCTTCACTATTTTTCCAATTCTCCAGTTCTGTTTATCTGTCCATCTATATGTGTGTGAATCCTTTCTTACCATCCCCCCTCACATTTTTATTTCCATTCACTTTGTTTTGTGGTACATCAATGTTAACCAGGGCCATCTACGTGACTATGAGTTTGGAGCTATGTTTTGGACCCTGGTGGGCACAGCAGAGGGGACACAACTAAAGACAGTGATTCCTTTTCTCCTAAAATCTATCCACAGACACAGTTGTGAGGTAAAGCATGGGGCCTCTGTGAGTCTCTCTTCCCTTTCTAGGTTAAGTATGGTTAGAATCAGTCATGAGTGAGGTCAGACCAAATAACTATTGTTCCTCTCGGTCACTGATTAAAATAGTTGTACGGAGTCTAGAAAATGGCATTCCATGACGCTTCCCTCTCTTCACCTCTTACTTTCTTCCCACCTCCTCTTCCTCAGTGTCTCCAAGCCATAGGTGAGATGGTGTAACTGACTTGTTTAAACGTTAAAGGTCTGTCCCATGTACATTGCTTATTTTCTGCATCTGAGACAATTGTAAGACTCTGCATACATTACTGATATTTGCTTTTGTTGTGTAGACTTGGCTGTCCTGGAATTGGCTCTGAGGCCCAGGCTGGCATTGAAATCAGAGATCTGCCTCCCAAGTGCTGGAATTGCACATATGCACTAATATGATCCAGCCAACACTGTATTTTAAATATATATATATTTGATTCATCTATAAAATTTCACCTTAGACCAATCACAATGGCTAAAATCAAAAGCTCAAGGTGCAGCACATGCTGGTAAGGAGAAAGAGGAACACTCCTCCATTACTGCTGGTATTTCAAACTGGTACAAACACTCTAAAATCAGTCTGGTATTTCCATAGAAAATTGGAAATAGTTCTAAGAAGATGCATCTGTACTGCTTTTGGATATATATGCAAAACATGCTCCACCATCCCACAAGGACACATGTCCCACTATGTTCATGGCAGCTTTATTTCTAATAGCCAGAAACTGGAAACAATCTAAATGTCCCTCGATGAAAGAATAGATATAGAAAATGTGGTTCATTTACATAATGGAACACAATTTAGCTATTAAAAGCAAGGACATCTTGAATTTTGTTGGCAAATGGATGGAACTAGAAAATACCATCCTGGGCTGGTGAGATGACTCAGTGGGTAAGAGCACCCGACTGCTCTTCTGAAGGTTCGGAGTTCAAATCCCAGCAACCACATGGTGGCTCACAACCATCTATAACAAGATCTGATGCCCTCTTCTGGAGTGTCTGAAGACAGCTACAGTGTACTTAAATATAATAAATAAATAAATCTTTAAAAAAATGTTTAAAAAAAAAAAAAGAAAGAAAATACCATCCTGAGTGATGTAACCCAGACCCAAAAGAACATGCATGGTATGCACTCACTGATAAGTGGCTATTAGCCGTAAAGCACAGAATACCCATTATACATCTCACAGACCCAAAGAAGTTAAACAAGAGGGAAGGCCCAAGCAAGGTGCTTGGATCCCAATTAGAAGGAGAAATAAAATTGTCATAGGAAGCAGAAGGAAGGAGGGAGTTAGGTGGGAGAGAGTGAGGAGGTAAGGCCAGCTATGGGGAGAGACAGGAGAGAGGCCCAGAGGGTCAGGAGAATGGAAACCTGCAGCTGCCAGGGGTGGTGGGAGGCTCCTGGTTGGAAACATTAACACTGACCACTAACTTCCTGAGATGTCTATTTCCTTTTAAAATCCCGAGTTCCTAAAACATCTTCCCTAAAGTCAATGTTGCTATTAGTGTAATTCCATGGATTTGACTGTTAATAGTGGAAATCTGTGAAGAAAGGATAAAGAAGAGGGCTTTCTAGAATCACTTCATTTGCATAGTGAATGGAATGACTATCCAGCTACCCAGTAAAGCTCTCCAGAGTGAGTTGCTACGTCAAGAATTTAAAATATCTTATATGAGTATATAATGTGCATCTAGAATTTCCCGCAGCAGCCGCTGCTCCTGGAGCCACTCCGGTGCGGGAGGTGGGGGAACCGAGGCTGTGGCCCCGCGGATGCTCGACCTCCTTCTCCTCTGTTGCGGCTCTCTCCCGCCATCCGTCCGGGCTTGCTCTCCCGGAACCGGATTGTTGGGCGAAACAGGAGCCGACGCTCGAACCGAGACCACTTTGCCGGGCTCACTCCGCGGACAGGCCGGAGCGCAGGGCTCCCCTCACTCCCTCCCTCTTCCCTCCCGCGCGCTTTCCTCTTCCTCGCCGTCTCTTTCCCCCCCAACTCCCTACCTACCCTGCGCCGCGTCCTTCCCTCCGTCGCCGCCTGGGGCGCCGAGCAGGACTATGGAGCCCAGGTGGGGGCTGAGTGGCGGCAGCAGCGCGCGCGGCCCGGCCACAGAGCGCAGCGCAGCGGGGCATGGAGGGGCTCCGTCGGCCCGTCGTGTTCTCTTGACATGGCTCCCGCCCGCGCCACGAGCAGCGCCCCTGCTGCCGCCTCCGCTCCGCCCGCAGGCTGTGGCTAGGCGGCCCACCGACGATCGGCCTGCGAGTCCCGCTCTCCTCTCCGCGGGGACCCCGCCCTGCCGCCTAGATCCCGGCCTCTCTGTCCCCTTGGGAGACCACCCAGCCGCCCCGACTTGGGGAAACATGGGCTGTTGAACGGGAAAAGCGAATCCAGGACCCGGGAACTTCATTCCTTTCTTTTGGGGGGTGGGAAGGTGGGCTTCCTTTTAAGAAGTAATTATTATTATTAACACGATTGGTTTCTTCTCCCCTCCCCCCCCAACTGACCCTTCCCACTCAACTCTCTTCCCGCCTCCTCTACCCGGACGGGAATTGTTTCCACGTTGAAATGAGTGAGAACCCGAGTGATCCGTGGTGCGAGTGAGTCGCTGCCACTGAAGGCCAGGGGTTGTGGGTGGGACCTGGGGGTCGAAGGCAGGTGATCCCCGGGCCCGGCCTGGGACGTGGGAGAACCCGCCACCTTAGCCTCAGCCATGCTCACACGAAGATAATCGAACTCCCTACCATCCCGAACTTGAACGGGGTCAAATTTATACGGAGGGCTCCCCGGGGAATGTAGAACCCACCGCGGGGCTAAGGGTGCTTGGATCCCGGGCATTAATCAGGGCTAATCACAGAGCCGGAATAACTATTAATACCGTTTAATAGACCCCCCTTTCCCTCTGCCATCATGGTTCTCCTTGGCAACACCGTTCGCAGAAGCCTGGGGGTGAAAACGTGGGTGACAGGGAAGTTGGTAATGACTCCCCTGTTTTTTCTCATGACTCCTTTGGGCAACAGCTGTCCACCCCCGGTATACACTGTAGTTGATTGCAGGGAAACCCTGTACCTCTCCCCTTCTTTCTCTGCTGATTTTGCACTTTTCTCTTTGCTCACCACCAAGTGTAATCAATAGCAAAGCACTGACAGTTCATAGCAGTAGTGAAATCTGAAATAACTAAGAATTAATCAGGTACTACAGCCATGGATCTGGCTGGGTANAATCCAACTGGGGATTTCAGTTTCATTCACCTACCCTGTTTTGGTGGTTTTCAGTTTTGGGGTTTTTTTGTTTTGGTTTGGTTTTGGTTTTGGTTTTGGTTTGGTTTGGTTTGGTTATTTTTTTTTCCCTGTATTTGGGAACCAGCTAGCATAATTGCTGAGAACACAATCTTCTGCCCTAAACTTATCAGCTAACCTGTATCAGCTAGCCTCCACAGAAAATCTTGGCTATCATTCAGCTGGTGGCAGAGGCCACTGGATCTAGCTTCCCTGAGATCTTACATGATTGTTTAGTGCTACCCCTTCCAAAGCCTGGTTTTAAAAAAAAAAAAAAGTCTCTTCTCTTTTCTTGTGTCTCCTTTTCTTCCCAGGACCCAGGAATCCCACCTGTCCATTCTGCCTAGGAATAGGCCCCCAGGCTCCTTTATTGACCAAATTAAGAACCAGTTAGGGAACCAGCCCTTAATATCAGCACCTCCTCCTACATCTAGTCTGTACTTGTCTGGACTTCCTGGCAGTTTCAGGGATGGGACCCCTCTAATGGCGTAGGGTCTCATGCTGGACTAGTCATTGGCTGTCCACGCTCTCATTTTCTACATCCCATTTACCCCAGCTCATCTTCTAGGCAGGAAAAACTGTAGGTCTAAAGTTCTGTGGCTAGGTTGATTTCCCAGTCTGTCCCACTGCAAGTCTTGCCTAGTTATATGGGAGGGCATGTTCCGGCTCTGTATCCCCCAGTGTCTTAAGAAAAAAAAAAAAGAGTCTTAAGTAGGGTCATCCTGTAGATTCCTGGGAGTTTCCATTGCACTAGGTTTCTTGCTCATCGCTGAGATATCACCTTCCCAATTCCAGGATTCCAGTTGTCGTTCCCAGTAATCTCTCTCCCCACAATCTGATTCCTACTGTGTCCATTCCCACCCACCCCACAACTTGTGATGCCTATCCTCACAATGAGATTCAAATGTCTACCTTGAGCCTTCTTTGGTACTTAGCTTCTCGGGCTCTGTGGATTATAGCATAGTCATCCTGTTCGTCACAGCTAATATTCACTGACAAGTGAGCACATAACATGCTTGTCTATCTGAGTCTGTGCTCCCTGACTCAGGATGATCATTTCTCATTCCAGCCATGAGGCTTTCCTTTTCATAAGTCATTTCCATTGACTGAGCCATTCAGCTTCTCTACCCTGTCTTCAAGCCCTGGTTTTCAGCTTCCTATCTAATCGTTTTTGGCTCATTACATTTTTTCACTACTTGTTCCATTTCAGTTTGGGTTTTTTACCTGTTTCTCTTGATTGAATTCAGTTTACATATTCTACATTGTCCTCATTTCCTTCAGGCACTGCTAGTGTTCTCATGTCCGTCATTCATTTCCCTCCTATATGCTTTGAGTTCACATGCTTGGTGTGCTTTGACCTCCTTGGACACAACTCTGGTTTTTGAGCTCTGTATCTTGAATATCATTTCAATTACTGTCCTTAGGGGACACAACTACAGTTTGTGATTTGAGTAAACAGAATTTTGTCTTAGTTTTTTAAGGGGTTCTACCAGGCCCCAGCCTGACAAACATGGCTCTGGCAGGCCTTGCTCTTCCTCATTCCCTCTTCCAGATTACATTCCTTTGGGGAAGAATATTTTATTTATTTACATTTCAAATGTTATCCCATTTCCTGATCGCCCCAGAAACCCCATCCCATCCCCCCTACTCCTGCTTCTATGAGGGTGTGCCCCCACTAACCCACCTACTCCTGCCTCCCCGCCCTCACATTCCCCCACACTGGGGTATTGAGCCTTCATAGGACCAAGGGCTTCTTCTCCCATTGATGCCCAACAACACCATCATCTGCTACATAAACAGTTGAAACCATGGGTCCCTCCATGTGTACCCCTTGTTTGGTGGTTTAGACACTGAGAGCTCTGGTTGGTGATATTGTTACTCTTTGGATGGGGTTGCAAACCTCTTCAGCTCCTTTAGTACTGTCTCTAACTCCTCTATGGGGGACCGCATGATCAATTCAATGGTTAGCTTCGAGCATCCAACTCTGTATATGTCAGGCTCTGGCAGAGCCTCTCAGAAGACAGCAATATCAGTCTCCTGTCAGCAAGCACTTCTTGGCATCCACAACTGTGTCTGAGTTTGGTGACTGTATATGGGATGGATCTTCAGGTGGGGCAGTCTCTGGATGGCCTTTCCTTCAGTCTCTGCTCCACACTTTGTCTCCATCGTTTCTCCCATGAGTATTTTGTTACCCCTTCTTCTTCGTTTCTGCTGCTGCTTCTTCTGCTTCTTCTTTTAATATTTTAATGCATATTTTGAACCTATCCTTTCTTTCTGCAAAACATAACAAAATAATGTAAAATAAAACAAAAATCATCACATTGGAGTTAGACAAGGCAAACCAACAGAAATTTGGAAGAGTCCCAAAAGGAGACAGAAGAGTCAGAGACCCATTCATTTGCACATTAAGGAATCTCATAAAAGTACTAAATTGAAAGCTATAAGATATGCACAAAGGACCTGAAAACACACATAACCTGTGGGCTGAGGCCTGTACAGAAAGTTATAAAAAGAAGAAAAACAGTGCTAAGCAACCCCTGCCCCCAAATAAAAGATCATCCTTAGCTATTAGGGAAATTCAAATAAAAAGAACTTTGATCATTCATTTTACATCAATCAAAATGGAAAAGATCAGCAAAAGATGAACAACAAGTATTTGGAGTAGTATAGTCCTGTTCTAATCATGGAGTCCCCACAAAGTGGAGGTAAGGTGGAAGGAATGGCTCCTGCATCCAGACATTGAGGAGGAGTAGGACTAGAAAGATAATGAAACTCACCTGCATCCTACCCCGCTGACATTGATTCATCCATATCAAAGAGAAACCTTTATTGCATAGTTATTCACACTATGCTGTGCATAGTTCCCATCATGAGCAGTTATGTTAACTTGCATCATGGCTATAGTGCCCCACACAGATTTAACTCTCCCCTCCTCTCCTGACAACATTACAGTATCTTGAGGGAAGAAAAGCCTCCATGTTATTATATTTCTTATAGATACTATGTTCTCAGGTATGAATAATCAGTGGATATACCCAATGTCCAGAATTAATGAGTATTGTGACAGTATGTCTATTCAGAAACTCATGGTGGATAAAAGAATATTATAGAAATTCAAAGTTGAGATTCATACAGGAAACTTGATTTCAACATTGACATGAAGTTGATCATTTGGAAATCAATTCAACAGAACCATTAGTTTCATTAGAAAGAGACACAATCTGTGTAGAATGGCACCTGGACATAATATTTACATTCAGAAATCTGTGACTCATGGAGACCCCGGAAAGCAAAACTCGGATTAATACTCTCCAGTTCTACAAAGCATGCTGTCTACTATTGTGGGTTGGCCTTTTTAGACCCTTTTCTGTTCTGTCAGCCATTATATCATCTGGTGTACATGTTTATATCATTATAAATGGCTTTCCCACAAGTAGTTTCTTGGGTCACATTTGTGGCTGAATTCACTAAGGCTTTCATGCCTTGGGACTGGATCTCTGTAGTCTTGGATGAAGTCATATTGCCTGTAGCTAGAGAAGAACTTTTAAAAATATTTTTTGTCCATAATGACAAAAAAATGACATTATTCTAAATGAAGGCCATCAGATTCAAAGCCTGTGGGTAGAAGTATTGGACAATTACACATGGGAGTGAAAAGTCTTGTCAGAAAGAACTTGGGATGATTCAAGTGATAACGTCAGTCACCAATAAAATTCTAAACAACCATGTACACATAAACCATGCTGGAAACAGCCGAGTTCACCTTCTCATACTCAGAGGAGCAGATACTTGTTAATATGCTGATCTCTTGGATTTTTATCTCTTGCTTTCTACAGATGCCAATTCTTCTGTGCTCCTACAGAAGCAGTGAGTGCTTAGTCAAGATGAATTACCGTTTAAAGAGGAAAGGAAATGTAGTGATTGTTGGATTGTTCCCTGCTTATACTGTGTACCCCCTCAACAAAACAATTGACTGGAGTATGCTTAAATTCAACAAAGAAGTTATGATTGAGTAAGTCCTTTATCCATTTATTCCTTTTTTAAGATTTGGCATTCACATGCTCTAGGGGAAGTACATATTCAAACATCATTATTCTGAATCTTTACCCTAGTAAGATGTATTCTCTCTTCCACTCCTTGATATTTCTGCAGTACTGTCTTCTTAGCTACTCATCTGGTACTTTCAAAGGACAAGGAATTTGGGGTTTATTCACTTTCTTTCCACAGTAGAAACTGGGAATCCCCTCCCCCATATTTTCTGCCATGCCTGTATCTCCTTGGAGTGTGGATGTTTTCATTGTTAGCTCTGCAGGAGAAATGTTATAAATTCAAAAGTTTATAGAATATTTAAGAGGGTTCTAGAAATCTAGCTGTGCTCCTGTGAGACGGGATAATGCCACTGTCGTTAGTGACCAACTATTTCCTTGTGTGAGGCTGCAGTGACAAATAATGTCTGTGTGTGCCGCTGACAGTTTGGGAGCAGGAATGTCAGGATTAGAAATTGAGACCTACAGCCTGCTTAAGAAATCCCTTCATCTGTCTCAGATTATTTTATCTAACTTTTCATATTTGTAGTCTGTGATAATTTACCATGTTTACCTGTTTGCTGCATATGCACACAAAGGTTATTTGTTGTTGTCATGAATGTGTTTCTATGCACACATTGGTTGTTCTGGGGCCTCTGAAAATGTTTCTAGGCATTCTCAAAGATACAAGATTAAGAAATAGTGTCAGACAAGTCTGCTTGAGTTTCCTAGGTCCTGTTAATGAGAAATAATCATGCATGTTAGTGTTTAAAGGTAGACAGGTGTATTTTATCCCAGGCAGACATGGCCATTGCTGTAGGTAACCACACAATAAGTATCTGAAAATGAGAAGTGCCCCTTGTACTCAACTCTGACCTCAACGAGGGAGCATGGAAATAGACATTCAGGAATGAACTGGAGACGATGGGCAAAAGTTCACCTAAAGTAAATTTAAGACTGACTGACAGTGGATTATTGTTAGTGTGGCATATGTCTATGGTGCTAAGCCATTAATTCAGCAGTGGAAGAAGAAAATGTTCAAGTGTAAAATGTCATTTGACATTAAGGATATTGTAATAGGTTTAGCCTTACCATAGGCAGCATGGGAAATTCAGAAATTGATCCCTCAACAAAATATTCTATGGAAGAGTCCCAGGGATCCATGCTTACTTCGAGGAAGATTACATAGCTGTATAGTTTTCCAGACATTTGCACCTTGCATACTAAGATGGAAACTGTTCTCATTTACAACAGATACTGTCCTTGTTCCTCATCTCCTCCTCTCCTTTCCAATCTCAACGGGTCAGGTACCACTGTGCATCAGCCTGAATGCCTCTTCAGGTTATACCACAGCAGTCCCATGCCTACAAACACCACACTTGCAATTACATGAGCCCTCTGTGGCTGGTTTATTTAATATGCAAAAGAAGAGAGTGCTGTGTAACTGTGATTTAATACCCTATGAAGTTAGAAATAAAACTAAAATGAATTTACAATTATATACACTATTTAAAAAATAACATGTCTGGGGGTGCTGGTGAGGTGGCTCAGCGGTTAAGAGCACTGACTGCTCTTCCAAAGGTCCTGAGTTCAAATCCCAGCAAAGACATGGTGGCTCACAACCATCCATAACGATATCTGACCCCATCTTCTGGTATGTCTGAAGACAGCTACAGTGTACTTACATATAACAATAAATAAATCTTGGGGCAGAGTGAGCAGGGCCAGAGTGAGCAGGGCCCAGAGCGAGCAGAGATCTTGAGTTCAATTCCCAGCAACAACGTGATGGCTCACAACCATCTTTACACTACTGTGTACTCATATACATGAAATAAATAAATATATCTTTTAAAAAAATAAGTAACGTGTCTGGTTTAGGCAGCACATTTTCAAATGATATTTTTCACTGAGACTGGGACATGTGCAAGCATATACTCTGCAAGGTTCACAAGTGCTTTCAGTAAAATAGTTTACTTAGGCGTAAGAGACTTCATATATAATATGAAAAAGAAACTGCTTTTTAAAGATTTATTTATTTATTATATTTAAGTACATCTTAGCTGTCTCCAGACACACCAAAAAAGGGCATCAAATCTCATTATGGATGGTCATGAGCCACCATGTGGTTGCTGGGATTTGAACAAAGGGCCTCTGGGAAAGCAGTCAGTTCTCTTAAATGATGAGCCATCTCTCCAGGTCACTTTTTTTTTCATAATTTTTTATTAGATATTTTCTTTATTTACATTTTAAATGTTATCCCCTTTCCTGGTTTCCCCTCCAAAAACTCCCCATCCTAACCCCTCTCCCCCTGCTCACCAACCCACTCACTCCTGCCTCCTGGCCCTGCCATTCCCCTACACTGGGGCATTGAGCCTTCACAAGACCAAGGGCCTCTCCTCCCATTGATGTCCAACAAAATCATCCCCTGCTACATATGCAGCTGGAACCATGGGTCCCTCCATGTGTACTCTGATTGGTGGTTTAGTCCCTGGGAGCTCTGGGGATACTGGTCAGTTCATATTGTTGTTCCTCCTATGGGGCTGAAAACCCCTTGAGTTTCTTGAGTCTGTTCTCTAGCTCCTCCATTGGGAACCCTGTGCTCAGTCCAATGGTTGGCTACAAGCATCCACCTCTGTATTTGTCAGGCACTGGAAGAGACTCTCAGGAGACAGCTATATCAGACTCCTGTCAGCAAGCACTTCTTGGCATCCATAGTAGTCTGGGTTTGGTAACTGTATACGAGATGGATCCCCAGGTAGGGCAGTTTCTGGATGGCCTTTCCTTCAGTCTTTGTTCCACACTTTATCACTGTATCACCTCCCATGGGTATTTTGTTCCCCCTTCTAAGAAGGACAGAAGTATCCACACTTTGGTCTTCCTTCCTCTTGAGCTTCATGTGGTCTATTAATCGTATGTTGAGTGTTCCGAGCCTAGGCTAATATCCACTTACCAGTGAATGCACACCATGTGTGTGCTTTTGTGATTGGATTACCTCACTCAGGATATTTTCTAGTTCCATCCATTTGCCTAAGAATTTCATGAATTTATTGTTTTTAATAGCTGAGTAGTACTCCATTGTGAAATCGTACCACGTTTTCTGTATCCATTCTTCTGATGAGAAACATCTGAGTTCTTTCCAGCTTCTGGCTGTTGTAAATAAGGCTGCTATGAACATAGTGGAGAGTGTGTTCTTTTATTTTTTTTATATTTTTATTTTTTATTTGGAGAGTGTGTTCTTATTACATGATGGAGCATCTTTTCAGTATATGCCCAAGAGTGGTATAGCTGGGTCCTCGGGTTTACTATGCCCAATTTTCTGAGGAACCACCAGACTGATTTGCATAGTGGTTGTACCAGGTTGCAATCCCATGAACAATGGAGGAGTGTTCTTCTTTCTCCATATCCTTGAAAGCATCTGCTGTCACCTGAGTTTTTTAATTTAGTCATTCTGACCAGTGTGAGGTGGAATCTCAGAGTTGTTTTGATTTGCATTTCCCTGATGACTAAGGATGTTGAAGATTTCTTTAGGTGCTTCGCAGACATTCTGTATTCCTCAATTGAGAATTCTTTGTTTAGCTCTGTATCCCATTCTTAGCAGGGTTATTTGGTTCTCTGGAATCTAACTTCTTGTGACATATATATATATATATATGGTTATTAGCCCTCTAACAGATGTAGGATTGGTAACTTCTTGTGATATATATATATATATATATATGGTTATTAGCCCTCTAACAGATGTAGGATTGGTAAAGATCTTTTCCCAATCTGTTGGTTGCCATTTTGTCCTATTGATAGTGTTCTTTGCCTTACAAAACCTTTGCAATTTTATGAGGTCCTATTTGTCAATTCTTGATCTTAGAGCATAAGCCATTGGTGTTGTGTTTAGGAATTTTTCCTCTGTACCCATGTGCTCAAGGCTCTTCCCCACTTTCTCTTCTATTAGTTTCCGTGTATCTGGTTTTATGTGGAGGTCCTTGATCCACTTGGACTTCAGCTTTGTACAAAGAGATAAGAACAGATCAACTTGCAGGGCGTGGTGGCGCATGCCTTTTATCCCAGCACTCTCGAGGCAGAGGATTGCTTCAAGTTTCTCTCCATGTTGTATATTGTTTTGCTGTACATTGCTTTTATTATGTTTAGATATGGGCCTTGAATTCCCGATCTCTCCAATACTTTTAACATGAAGGGGTGTTGTATTTTCTTAAAGACTTTTTCAGTATCTAATGAGATGATCATGTGTTTTTTTTTTCCTTTGAGTTTGTTTATATAGCAGATTATGTTGATGGATTTCTGTATATTGAGTCATCCCTGCATTCCTTGGATGAAGTCTACTTGATCATGTTGAATGATCGTTTTGATGTGTTCTTGGATTTGGTTTGTGAGAATTTTATTGAGCGTTTTTGCATTGGTATTCATAAGAGAAATTGATCTCAAGTTGTCTTTTTTTGTTGGGTCTTTGTGTAGTTTAGGTATCAGCATTACTGTGACATCATAGAATAAATTAGGTAGTGTTTCTTCTGTTTCTATTTTGTGAAGTAGTTTGAGAAGTACTGGTAGTAAGTCTTCTTTAAAGGTCTGATAGAATTCTGCACTAAAAGCATTTGGCCCTGGGTTTTTGTTTGTTTGTTTGTTTTTTGTTGGTGGTGATGGTGGTGGTGGTGGTGGTTATTGTTTGTTTTGGTTTTGGGGGTTTTTGGGGGGGGGTGTTTTGGTTTTTTGGTTGGGAGACTTCTAATGACTGCTTCTATTTCCTTAGGGGTTATGGGACAGTTTAGATGTTTTATCTGATCCTGATTTAACGCTGCTACATGAAATCTATCTAGAAAATCATCCATTTTATCTAGATTTTCCAATTTTCTTGAATATAGATATTTATAGTTGGATGTGATGATTTTCTAAATTTCCTAGGATTCTATTGTTATGTCTCACTTTTCATTCCTGATTTTGTTAATTTGGATACTGTGTCTGTGCCCTCTAGTTAGTTTCATAAAGGATCTATCTTGTTGATTTTCTCAAAGAACCATCATCTAGATTTGTTGATTCTTTGTATAGTTCTCTTTGTTTCTATTTTGTTGATTTCAGCCCTGGGTTTGATTATTTCCTACCATCTACTCCTCTTGAGAGTATTTGCTTCTTTCTGTTCTAGAGCTTTCAGATATGCTACAAAGATGCTACTGTATGATCTCTCCAAATTCTTTATGGAAGCACTCAGAGCTATGAATTTTCTTCTTAGCACTATTTTCATTGTGTCACATAAGTTTGGGTACTTCGTGCCTTCATTTTAAATAAATTCTAAAAATTCTTTAATTTCTTTATTTCTTCCCTGACCAAGTTAACATTGAGTAGAGTTGTTAAGCTTCCATGTGAATGGGCTTTCTGGTTTTAGTTTGTTTGTTTGTTTGTTTTGCTTTGTCTGTTATTGAAGACCATACTTAGTTTGTGGTGGTCCAATATTCATGGGATTCATTCAATTTTCTTGTATCTGTTGAGGTTTGTTTTGTGTCCAATTATATGGTCAATTTTTTGAGAAGATACCAAGGTGCTGAGAAGAAGGTATATTCTTTGTGAAATGTTCTGTAGATAACTATTAAATCCATTTGGTTCATAACTACTGTTAGTTTCACTGTGTCTCTGTTTCTGTATCCATGATCTATCCATTGGTGAGAATGAGGTATTGAAATCTCCTATTATTGTTTGAGGTGCATTGTATGTTTTGAGCTTCAGTAATGTTTCTTTTACAAATGTGGGTGCCCTTGCATTTGGGGCATAGATGTTCAGAATTGAGAGTTCATCTTCATGGATTTTTCCCTTTTATGAGTGTCCTTCCCCATATTTGTTGCTAACTTTTGGTTGAAAGTTTATTTTACTCTATATTAGAATGGCTATTCCAGCTTGTTTCTTGGGACCATTTGCTTGGATTTTTTTTTCAGTCTTTTATTTTACGGTAGTGTCATTCTTTGTTACTGAGGCATGTTTCCTGTATGTAGCAAAATGTTTGGTCCTGTTTGCATATTCAATCTGTTAGTCTACCTTTTGGGGGGGGATTGGGTCCACTGGTGTTGAGAGATATTGAGGACCAATGATTGTTGTTTCCTGTTATTTTTTGTTGTGAGAGGTAGAATTATGTTTGTGTGTTTCTCTTCTTTTGGGTTTCTTGTGAGAAAATTAATTTCTTGCTTTTACTTGGGTGTGGTTTCCTTCCTTATATTGTAGTTTTCCTTCTATTATCTCCTGTAGGCTAGACTAGTAGAAAGATACTAATTAAATTTGATTTTGTCATGGAATATCTTGGTTTCTCTATCTATGGTCATTGAGAGTTTTGCTGGGTAGGGTAGCCTGGGATAGCATTTTTGTTCTTTTAGGGTCTGTAAGACATCTGCCCAAGATCTTCTGGCTTTTAGAGTTTCTGTTGAAGTCTGGTGTAATTCTGATAGGTGTGCCTTTATATGTTACTTGGCCTTTTTCCCTTACCGCTTTCAATATTCTTTCTTTGTTCTGTGCTTATGGTATTTTGATTATCGTGTGATTGGAGGAATTTCTTTTCTGGTCCAATCAGTTTGCTGTGGGCTTCTTGTATTTTTAAGAACATCTCTTTCTTTAGGTTAGAAAAGTTTTCTTCTATTATTTTGTTGAAGATATTTGGGGCTCTTCACTCTCTTTTATAACTATTATTCTTAGGTTTAGTCTTTTCATTGTGTCCTGTACTCCTTGACTGTTTTGAGTGTGGCACTTTTGGCTTTTTGTATTTTCTTTGACTGCTGTGTCAATGTCTTCTAAGGTTTCTTCTAAGCCTGAGATTCTCTCTTCTATCTCTTGTATTCTGTTGGTAATGCTTGCACCTGTGACTCCTGCTACATTTCCTAGGTTTTCCATCTCCAGAGTTGTCCTCTTTGTGTTTTCTTTAATGTTTCTATTTACACTTATAGATCATGGATGGTTTTATTCAATTCCTACACCTATTTGATTTTGTTTTCCTGTATTACTTTAAGTGATTTATGTGTTTCCTCTCTAAGGGCTTTATTTTTATCTGTACTCTCCTGAATTCTATAAAGGGGGTTTATTTATGTCTTTTTTAAAGTCCTGTATTATCTTCATGAGATGGGATTTTAGATCTGAATCTTGCTTTTCAGATATATTGGGGTATCCAGGGATTGTTGTGGTTGGAGAACTGGGTTCTGATGATGTCAAGTAGACTTGGTTTCTGTTGCTTATGTTCTTGTGCTTGCCTTTCACCATCTGGTTATCTCTGGTGTAGAATATTCTTTAAAGACAGACAGACAGAAAGACATATAGATATACATAGATATAAGAAAGAAATTTCAAAGGAATCACCAAAAAACAGGGAAGAGAAAGCCACAACTAGTCCCTTTCTTGCTGCCAAATGAAACTTACAGGTCTAGAAATGGGTTGAGTCATTGACAAAATAGGGCCTATGGAAGGAAACACACAAACAACCCAGGCTATAGCTAAGGCTATTGGTTGCTCTACAGAAAATTAAGGTAAGGCCCTATTGCTGAATAATACAACACTAACACAACTTATTGAACATGAAGAAGATGAGTGGTTTCTACCTAAAACCTTTTCTCCAGTGGACTAATGATTATGGTACTGGAGGGTATTCTGCATCCTACAAAAGGAGAAATGTAAAGATCAACCCAGCTACAACCTCTCTGATCAAAAGTGGTTTCCTGCCTGCAAGATACATGCACGCAATTGTGCAATAGTAGCACAAAGCTTATGGGATTAACCAGTCAATATCTGATTGGATTTAAGGTGTACTCCTTCATGAGATGGAACCCAATACTATGTGGGCTGACAAAAACCTGAAGCTAGATAGGCCATGGACCAAGGGGGAAATCAAATAATATTGTTCTGCTAAATTAATATCAAAATAAAATGACTTAGAATGTTCTGTTATGTTCATAGATCAGTGTCTCACTGTGTAATCATCAGAGATGTTCCCTAAAGCAGTAGCACACTCAATTCTAAATGAGATATGTCCATAAAACCTATTTAGAGCTCAGGAAATGCAGAAGTGGAGGAGGAAAAATTGTAAGAGCCAGAAAATATGGAGGAGACTGAGGAAACGAGGCCTTCTAAACATAGCTAAACTGATGGATGTTTAAACTCAGAGACTGTAGAAGCATGTAGAGGACCTATACCAGTCTATGACAGATAGGATGCCAGTGTTTAGAGTGGAAATGAACGCAAGTCTCCATCTTTAATTCAGAAGCTATTTGTGATCTATCAGAAGCCTCCATCTCTAACCCAATGGCAAGTATAAAAAATAGTTGTCTCCAAAGAGGCTCCTTGGGTATACAAACTGTTCTTAAGGCCAGGCCCATACTCAATAGTAGATGGGAACAAAAAGAATAAACTCAATGGCACTTTTTAACCATACATAATTTTTGTATACATACTATGTATAGAATGTATTTTGTTTTTATGGTTTTCTACAAAAGAAAACACATGTGTCTCTGCATCTCTGTATATCTATGTTCCTTGTCCTTATACTTTGGTTCCTGTTTGTTTGTTTCTTTTGTTCTATTCTGGTTCCTTTGTTTTTATTTTAATGTATTATTACTTTACATACCTTTTTGTTTTCTAGTAACAGAAAGAAAGGGGGCTGGAGAGATGGCTCAGCGGTTAAGAGCACTGACTGTTCTTCTGAAGGTCATAAGTTCAAATCCCAGCAACTACATGGTGGCTCACAACCATCCGTAATGAGATCTGATGCCCTCTTCTGGTGTGTCTGAAGACAGCTGCGGTGTACTTAGATATAATAAATAAATAATAAAAATAAAATAAAAATAAAAAACAGAAAGAAAGAATGTGTGTAAGTTTGGATGGTATGAGATGTGGGGATGACCTGAGAAAAAGTGGTTGAGGGGTAAATGTATAACTTGAGGAAAAAAGAACTGTTTTCCTTTAAAAAATAAATAAGTAGCTTTTTTAGCGCCATCTGCTCGTGGCGCCGCCTCCTGCTCCTCCCGGCCGTCGCTGCCGCTGCCACCGCCCTGAGTCACTGACTGCGCAGCTCCGGCCGCCCGGCTCCGCGTCCGAGCCTCCTGGAACGATATTTGGAGTTCTTACAAGATGGCAGACATTGACAACAAAGAACAGTCTGAACTTGATCAAGATTTGGAAGATGTTGAAGAAGTAGAAGAAGAAGAAACGGGTGAAGAAACAAAAATCAAAGCACGTCAGCTAACTGTTCAGATGATGCAAAATCCTCAGATTCTTGCAGCTCTTCAGGAAAGACTTGATGGTCTGGTAGACACACCAACAGGATACATTGAAAGCTTGCCTAAGGTAGTCAAAAGACGAGTGAATGCTCTCAAGAATCTTCAAGTTAAATGTGCACAGATAGAAGCCAAATTCTATGAGGAAGTTCATGATCTTGAGAGAAAGTATGCTGTTCTCTATCAGCCTTTATTTGATAAGCGATTTGAGATCATTAATGCAATCTATGAACCTACAGAAGAAGAATGTGAGTGGAAACCAGATGAGGAGGATGAAGTTTCGGAGGAGCTGAAAGAAAAGGCCAAGATTGAAGATGAGAAGAAAGATGAAGAAAAAGAAGACCCTAAAGGAATTCCTGAATTTTGGTTGACGGTTTTTAAGAATGTTGATTTGCTCAGTGATATGGTTCAGGAAGCACTTGAAAGATATTAAAGTGAAGTTTTCAGATGCCGACCAGCCTATGAGTTTTATCTTAGAATTTCACTTTGAACCCAATGAATATTTCACAAATGAAGTGTTAACAAAGACTTACAGGATGCGGTCAGAACCAGATGATTCTGATCCCTTTTCTTTTGATGGACCAGAGATCATGGGTTGTACAGGGTGCCAGATAGATTGGAAAAAAGGAAAGAATGTTACTTTGAAAACCATTAAGAAGAAGCAGAAACACAAGGGACGTGGGACAGTTCGTACTGTGACTAAAACAGTTTCCAATGATTCTTTCNTTAATTTTTTTGCTCCTCCTGAAGTTCCTGAGAATGGCGATCTGGATGATGATGCTGAGGCGATACTGGCTGCAGACTTTGAAATTGGTCACTTTTTACGTGAGCGTATAATCCCAAGATCAGTGTTATACTTCACTGGAGAAGCTATTGAGGACGACGATGATGATTATGATGAAGAAGGTGAAGAAGCTGACGAGGAAGGGGAAGAAGAAGGAGATGAGGAAAACGATCCAGACTATGACCCAAAGAAGGATCAAAACCCAGCCGAGTGCAAGCAGCAGTGAGCAGTGACTGGCCTTGAGGACGGCCTCCCTGTAATAGCCTAAACATGACTCATTTACTTACAGCCTTATGGTTTTGTATTTTCTTGGTAGAATCAGTAAGTTTTTAAGGGAAAGGAAATTGATATTGAAAGACGAGTTTGTTCTACCTAGCTAGCATCCTAGCTCTAGCTCCGTCAGATACCTTAGTGCATATATCCTCTCTAATGCATATCCATTTATTGCTGCAGTTTGGTTCCTCTGGAGTATTTTCATCATGTAGCTATTGGAGTACAACTATGAAAACCAACTGTTGAACGTACTTGGAAAGCTGTTTCTTTCCTAAAGAACCAAAGTTGTTTTCAGCTGGTAGAACAGGTTGAAGTCCGCCTGCATTAGCTGTGTTTTCCCTTATGTTGTTAGAGGGATGCACAAGGCATGATGACATCATTCGAGGGAGGAAAATTGTGGTTAAGAATTTCCAGTAAGATCAAACTTAATAACTGAGATTATGAAAGCATTTTTATGTTTTCGATGATATAAACAAGTCAACTCATTTTTAGCAAGGTGAACAAACCCTAGGTTCTCTTGAGAAGTTAATAGTATTTAATGTATTTTGAAAATTAACCTCCATTAATTAAATCTTTTCTTTGTGGTAGGGCCTACCTTCTGCTTTCCTGGAAAAGATGAATATACATCATTTGAACCTATTTTGAGTTTTTCTG
>NC_034608.1:19198-46968 GCF_900095145.1 Mus pahari
TTGCAGAGGGTTAGTTGGAATTCAGGGGTGCCTAGTTTTCTATATTAAACAACGCTGGAGGAGCTTTAAAGAAAAGTGATATGCTCTAGTTTGAGCAGAAAGGTGCAGTTGTACTTGTTAGAACTGAANCCTTTGTTTGGACTTTGTTCATTCTGTCNTCAGTGCGAAGGGTGAGGAGTATCTGGAGCCATGCTGTTTACTGTGCATAACCGAGGATGGGTGGCACTGTTGATTCAACTACCTCAACTCTGTTAAGGCATATTGGGGTAATTCTCNCAAACTCAGTCTTACAAAATGCTCAAAAAATTGGGCCTCTATACCATGAGTGTGATGTTCAGCATTATATTCACACCAAGCTTTGACAATTAAACTGGAGAATGAAGTTTAAACACTTCTATTCTAGATCTGAGCATGTGGCTCCGATTTTAGTGGGAATGAATGAAAGTCGTGTATGATTTCAAGAGATTGAAGGGTTTTGGGATTTTTGAGTTAGCATTTTAACCCCCTTCAGATATTTCAAGTGACCACATTATAAAACCACCCTAAGGTGGTAATGAGGCAGGGGAGTTTGGCATGAAGTTGCATTAAGTTTCAGACCACCAAGAGCCACATTTNAAATACCTCAGGCTAATTACTGTTCACTTTGGGGGCAGGAGTAGGTTTTGACAGGGTGTAGTAATTGGATTGTAATCCAAGGGAAGTTCCTGCTGTTAATAAAATTCACATTGAGGAAAAAAACACTTGTTTTGAGGTGATAGTTCTTTTTGTGAGATTTTAGTATTTAAGCTCTTAGAATGTGAACACATTCTATAGCTAACATCTTCCTGAGATTTTTAACTACTGGAAATCCTTAACCAATTATATTTTATTTTGAGAATGATTTGGTTACTTTTTCTTAGATGGTTTCTGCTATTTTCTGTAATCATAGTTCATCTAAACACAGCCTATTTTCTTGAACATTGAAGTTTGTAACCTAAAGATAGGATCTCATTTTCAGTGAACTTACAGACTAGCGCAGTCTTCCCTTCTATAGGAAGTAGCTGTTGCCGAAGCGAAGAGGTAGCTGGCTCTTGTAATGGGAAAGTGCTGTGTGGAGCTTCAGGGGTCAGTGTTTATTATGTCATCTGTCAGTCCTAATGGTTCTATTCTCTAGAAGTCTGAAATATATAATCTGAAATCCTTAATAAAATTGGATCTAATTTTATAAAATAAAAAAAAAATAAGTAAAGGGGAAAAAAATAATTATGTTCTATTTCCATAAAATACTGAGAATATATTTAAACATTGATTTTTGGAAATAGAATCATTCAAACTGTAAAAGTTACTGCACTAAACGTATACATATTATATGTGATATGTGTCTTCCTCCTAAATATTGTTCTACCTTCTCTGGTCAGGTTTAAATTGAGGAACTATCAATGTATTTTGGCCATGAGGTTTGCCATTGAGGAGATCAACAGCAACCCCTTTCTTTTACCCAACACATCCCTGGGATTTGAGATCAATAATGTCCCACATGGTCAAAGGTACACTCTGGTAAAACTTTTTAGCTCACTTTCAGGGTCTAATTATGACATCCCTAACTATATAAGTGCAAGAGAGAGCAATTCAGCTGCTGTACTGACTGGACCATCATGGATAATATCTGAAAACATAGGAGCCCTGCTGGATCTTTACAAATTTCCACAGGTGAGAGACAGTGATGGGATAGGACATGAGGTCAGGTCTACATGGTGACATTTTAGGAAGCTGTAAGGGAAAACAGGGAAGCTTAAATCACTCTTCACAGATAGGGAGATGAGGTAGAAAGTTAATAGTATATCTGTATTTCTATAGCTTAGAACAGATGAAAATGGTCTAGTAGACAGAGGACACAATTGAACCTAAGAATTTTTTTGTAGTTTTCTAGAAAATCCATAAAAGTCAAGATTGACCTTCAAAGTAGGATTGTCCTAAATACTTCATACCATTGCTGTAGAATTGAGTTGAATTTTATAACGATGTTCTTGTGTCTGATTTTTTTCTACAGCTTACTTTTGGGCCCTTTGATAGTCTCCTGTGTGAACAAAGGCAGTTTCCTTCTCTCTACCAGGTGGCCCCCAAGGATACATCTCTGACAAGCGGCATTGTATCTTTGACTCTTCATTTCCACTGGATCTGGGTGGGGTTATTCATCATAGATGATGACAAAGGTGCCCAGATTCTATCAGATTTGAGGAGTGAGATGGATGAAAATGGAATCTGCATAGCATTTGTAGAAATGATCCCAGTCATCAAGGGTTCATTTTTTACCAAACCCTGGAAAAATCAGGTGCAGATCTTAGAATCATCATCGAATGTGATTATTATTTACGGGGATTCTGATTCTCTATTAAGCTTAATAGTGAATATTAAACAGAAGTTACTCACATGGAAAGTCTGGGTACTGATCTCACAATGGGATGTTTCTAAATTTGATGATATTTCATGGTAGACTCATTGCATGGAGCTCTTATTTTTTCACACCATCGTGAGGAGATTCCTAATTTTACAGATTTTTTGCAGAAATCCAACCCTTCCAAATACCCGGAAGACACTTATCTTCATGTATTGTGGCACTCATTCTTCAATTGCTCATTTGTTAAGAAAGATTGTAAAATTTCACAAAACTGTTTGCCTAATGCCTCCTTGGGATTCTTGCCTGGGAACGTATTTGACATGGCCATGAGTGAAGAGAGTTACAATGTATACAGTGCTGTGTATGTTGTGGCCCACAGTCTCCATGAGATGATTCTCAATCAAGTACAATTTCAAAGTCATGAAAATGGAAAAAAGATAGTATTCTTCCCTTGGCAGGTAATGTCACTTCAGTGATATTGTGATAACAGTAACATGACACTTGAAGACTTTATAAATTCACTCAAACTAGGCAATACATAGTTTAGACTATTTTGTCAACAATCTGCAAGAAAGACTGTGCAATGTATATATTATATATAGTTGCATTACAAAGAGCCATACAATATCTTCACAGTAATATTTTCAATAGGAAAGGTGCACTTACCCCAGAGATTTCACACAACAGAAAACTAAGGGAGAACTATCACAGTGAACATGAACACCTCTAAAATGCTTACGTTATGTAAATAATCACTCAGTAATCACTGTAAAGTGTGAACTCTAAATATTTTTTAAATGTAATTGGGTATGACTATATTTTCAGAAAAGCTAAGCGTTTTCTCCATGCACAGTCATGATTTAGGGGTACTTGGTTCTAAGTATTTTAATGAAACTGCTTGGAACATTTTAGAAGATGATGTTGCTTTTGGTATCAAGTATTAGATGTGATTAATACCTATATTAAAGATGCTTTTCTGTTAAAATCAAATAGAGATATTTCCTGATCCTGCTTTGTCTACACTTGTCTGGAGTTTATGTAATATAAGCACATGCATCTCTTTTAGCTTCACCCATTTCTAAGGAAAACACAACTCATCAATCGGGATGGAACGAATGTGGTTCTGGATCAGAAAAGGAAATCACATGTTGAATATGACATTCTCAACTTTTGGAATTTCCCAAAAGGTCTTGGGCTAAATGTGAAAGTAGGAACATTTTCTTCAAATGCTCCAAAGGACCAGAAATTATCCATATCTTCTAACATGATACAGTGGGCCACAGGATCGACAGAGGTAGGTTACATCTTACTTCTATATTTTGAACAGTATGTAAATCTCAAAATCATGTTTCTGAGTGTCAGGATTCTTCATTGCTCACACAGGGCCCACTGATAAACAATTAATGGCCACCAATATACAGAATTATCTTAACACCTAATTTTGTAAAATGAACTATTTATTTTCCAATCTACTCATTTACTTAATATCATGAATACAGAATTTTACAGGATGGTTTCCATCACTGTCTCAGATCATCTGACAGAAAGCTTGTTTTATCCTGGCTTGGAAGTTTTCATTCAATGATCAGTTGGCCTTTTCCTTCAAGGCTCCAGTCAGAACAGAAGAACATGATGGGAATGTGTACCTGTGTTAGTTGTTTGTCTTGCGGTTGCAAAAATGCTACCTAACAAAATGATGTGGGAGCATTTTTCTAGCCTCACAGTTTGAGAGCAGGTTCTTCCATGGTGGAGGAAGTGATTCACATTGCATTAATAGTCAGCATGCAAAGACTACTGAGTGCTGCTGTCAACACCCTCTCCTGATTTTCATTTATTCAGGGACCATGGCCAATAAATCGGGGTCACCCACTATTAGAGATGATCTTTTCACCTCAAGTAAATTAATCTAAATAAATATTTCCCAATACTTTTCATAGAGTTATTTCCACAGTGATTCTAAAGCACATCAAACTGACATGATGAGCATTTACCATGGAAAAAAACACACATTAAATGTGTTTGTAACCTAAGAGTAAAGAGGAAGTAGATTTGTAGTGAAACCAAGACAGGATACAAAGCACATAAACTTTTACTTCTATGACTCACCTCATAACTTCTCAACCATTTTCTAACAAATCACATTATTAGGGCCAAGCATTGACCACATGGGCCTATGAATGACAGTTCCTTGTAGTGAAAACAATTCAACTATCTGCATTTAGAGAAACTGACATAAACAAATTAATGGTTCTACATTCAAAGCCACTCTATTGGAGATTCCATAAAAACCTGACCATTTGCTATCAATTTTCAGATTCCACAGTCTGTATGCAGTGAGAGCTGTCATCCTGGATTCAGGAAAACCCACCAGGAGGACAAGGCTGCCTGCTGCTTTGACTGCACTCCTTGTTCAGAGAATGAGGTTTCCAATGAGACAGGTAAGAGTCAGTCATGCGGAAGACATTCATACCTGTCCATGTCTGCAGTATCTAAGCAAATGGAAAACATCCGTAAGTGAACTGCAATCAGTTCACTTCAGTGAAGATAATTCTCTTCCTTCCAAATGTTAGGAAATCACAAGTTATAGCTCATTTTTCCCACTGAAATAATACACTATTGGCATTGAAATTCATACCTGCTTTGTGTTCTTGAACCATTGTAGTTGAGGCTGACAGAGGAAAACAACTTTATCAGTGCCAGAGTGTAAGACCCCGAAAGGAGGAACTCCCTCTGGTCCGGAACTCTCTTGGGTNCCCAGAAAATTCTCGAAATACACCTTATACACACCTTGCTGTAAATTACATGAGGTACTTTATTTACGAGGCCTCGGGCCGACTCGTATCTCACGCAGGAGACAGAGGAGTCGACCCAGTCCCTCAGAAGTAAGGGGTTCTTATAGGGTTAGGATTGGGGGGGGCAGGAGAGTTGGTGCAGCCACAAGTGATTGGCTCATTTGAACATACAATGCAACAAGATAGTACAGCCAGCCGGAGTGGCAGAATTCCAGAGGCCGGGGGCCTAGTCTGGGGCACCTCTGGTCAGTGTGTGACCCTGAGTGAACCGGGGTGAGATGCCTCCTTGGCAGAGTTTATGAGCTAACCTTGACAGCCCCGGCTGGCTCCGGCACTCCTTTATCTGTATGGCCTTGTTAGTCTCAGCGGCCGGGTGGGCTCCGTCTTTACAGTGTTCGGCCTTGAGCCTTTGAATTTTCTTTCAGTCTCAAACATAGGAAGATGGGTGCCTGGCTGGGGCAACTGAGATAATTGCCTAGCTAGCTGTCAGGTGGAGGAACAGAAGACCTTCAGCTGCCCTAAGAGAACAAAGGCTCTTTACTAGCCACATTCCTAATGATCTAGGGAACAGGTTTTGGGGAAGTCTTAAAATTAGGGCTCTACAAGAGCACTCTGCTTCATTTCACCATGCCTTTTGTCTTAGTTTCTTTTCTACTGATATGACAAAGCAATGTGACCACGCAACTTATAATAGAAGACCTTTAATTGGCTTATAGTTCCAGGTACTTAGAGTCTGTGAAGACAGAGCAAAGTGTGATAGTTTGAATGAGAAGGGCCCCCATATGCTCTTATGGTTGAATACCTGGGCTACAGTTACAGAATTGTTTGGGAAGGATTAGGATGTGTGGCTATGTTCAAGGAGGACTGTCATTGAGGGTGGGTTTGGAGGTATCAACATAAAATGGACTAGCATTCACTCTCCCTCTCTCCTACTCTCTCCCTCTCCCAGTCTCTCTCCTCTTCCACCTCTACCTCCCCGTCCTCTGCCTCATGCTTCTGGTTCTGATGCCAGCTTTCAGCAATTTTTTCCAGATCCCTTCCTTCCTGTAGTTTGCCATGTCCACCATCTGGAACTGTGAGTCTGCAAGTTAAAAGCTATCTTTTATAAATTGCCTTGGTCATGATGTCTCGTCTCAGCAATTGAAAAATAACTAAGACAGCATAACAAAAACAATTGAGAGCTCTGAATGACAAGATCCTTAAAGCCCTTCAACATCAACACACATCTCCCAAAAGAACATCTCCTAACCCTTTCCAGATAGTCCCACCAATGAGGGGCAAATGCATACAAATATGTATGGAGTGGAGTGTATTGTCATTCAAACCACTACATTTTGCTCCCTGACACCCCTGTTCTTGTTAGCAAATGATAATGTTATTTTTTAATTTGATTTTATAAAATTCTATGTATTATACAGTGCATCCTAATCATAGCCTCCCCTCCTCCCAGCCAACACCCCCGATGTCCCCCCTCCCCTACATCCACTGTTCTTCCAGTTGCCTTCACAAAATGACAGAGATGTCAACTGAACATGCCATAACAAGATGAGACTAGGCATAATCCTTCAAGTCTGGACAAGACAACCCATTAGGGGAAAATGGGTACTGCAAGCATGCAAAAGAGTCAATCATACCCCACTTTCACTATTGAGAATCTCATTTTAAAAGCCCCTGTCAGGGAGCTGAAGAGATGACTCAGCAGTTAATAGCACTGACTGCTCTTTCAAAGGTCCTGAGTTCAAATCTCAGCAACCACATGGTGGCTAACATGCCACAGACCCCCAAAATCTGACCGGCAGAGATGGGGAGAAATGACACAAACACCAAGTCAGGTTCCAAACAGATTTCTTCTTTATCTCTCCAAGCAGCTTTTCCTCTCCCTCTCACAAACAGCTTTCTCTAACCCTCTCCCGGCTCCAACTAAACCCAACCAGACTCTTCAACTGCTTGCTCCAACTGAAATGTTTACAGCCTTTTCCCACAGCATTCTCCTCCCTCCCTCCGGGGCACATCCTGTTTTTCTCAGTCCTCTGAGCTTCTTCAGGACAACATTCTCCCCTCTGCCTGGGGTGCATCCTGTTTTCAGTCCTCTGACCTAATCCCTCCCCCATCTCCTGGATCCAGTCAGCATTCAGCCAGGGTGCTCGGTGATTGTCCAGTAACTCAGCAGGCAGTACAGTACAGGATCATCCACACAGGCTCAGCAGGCTCAGGTTCTTGCAGCCAGGGAACACGGGGCTTACCCGCTCCCCACATAGAGTTCAGGCTCAGGCTCTTGACAAACAGGGACCACGGGGCTTGGCACACCTGCTCCCCACACTCACAACCATCTGTAATGAGATCTAATGCCCTCTTCTGGTGTGTCTGAACACAGCTATAGTGTACTTACATATAATAATAAATAAATCTTTGGGCCAGAGCAAGTGGGGCCAGAGTGAGCAGAGGTCCTGAGTTCAATTCCCAGCAACCACATGATGGCTCACAACTATCTGTACAGCTACAGTGCACTCATATACATAAAATAATAAATAAAATAAATCTTTAAAAAAAAAAAGTCTATGTCAGAACGATCCTGCTTTCATGTCCACTCTGTTAGCCTGTGTCTTTTTATTGGGGAATTGAGTCCATTAATACTAATAGATGTTATTAACCAAGGATTGCTAATTCCTGTTATTTTAGTGGTGGTGGTGGTGGTGGTAGTGGCGGTGTGTGTGTGTACCTTCTTTTGCTGGAGTGAAATTATTTATTGCTTGCATATACTTGGGTGCAGTTAATCTCCTTGGGTTGAAGTTTTCTTTCTAGTACTTTCTATAGGAATGGATTTGTAGATAGATTATGTTTATACTTGACTTTGTCATGAAATATCTTGTTTTCTCCATGTACGGTGATTGGCAGTTATGCTGGGCTGACATCTTTGGTCTCCTGGAGTCTAAAAGACATATGTTTAGGCCCTTCTGGCTTTGAGAATCTTCATAGAAATTATTTATTTCTTGTGTTTTCTTGAGTTCAGTTAGCCTCATTGGGTTGAAGTTTTCCTTCTAGTATCCTCTGTAAGACTGGGTTGGTGGAAAGATACTGTTTGAATTATGTTTTGTCATGGAATATCTTGGTCTTCCCATGTATGGTGATTGAAAGTTTTGCTGGCTCGTATCTGTGGTCTCTTAGGGTCTTCAAGTCATCTGTCCAGGTCTTTCTAGCTTTGAGCATCTCCATTGAGAACACAGGTATAATTCTAATAGATGAGCCTTTCTATCTTACTTGGCCTTTTTTCCTTTGCAGCTTTTAATACTCTCTCCTTGTTCTGTACATTTTGTGGTTTTTATTATTATGGGGCTTGGAAATGTCCTTTTCTGGTCCAATCAACTTTTAGCATTCCATACACTTCTTGGACCTTTATAAACTTCTTTAGGTTAGAAATTTTTTCTTTTATACTGTTGATAAATCGGTTTTTGAGCTGGGAATCTTTTTCTTCTATTCTATTGTTCTGAGTTTTAGTCTTTTCATAATGTGTGAGACTTCCTGAATGTTTGGGGGCGAGGAAATTTTTAGATTTAATTTTTATTGACCAACGAATCTAGGTTTTTTTATATATAATATCTTCATCGCCCAGATTCTTTTTTCCATCTCTTGTATTCCACTGGTGATACTTGGGCCTAAAGTTCCTGTTCACCTACCCAAATTTTCTGTTTCCAGAATTCCCTCAATTTATATTTGTTTTATACCTCCTGTTTCCATTTTCAGGTCTGGAACAATTTCCTTCACTTGTTTGTTTGGGTTTTTTTTTTTAAGGTATTTCTGATTTCCTCCAATTTTTTGTTTGTCTTTCCTCAATTTCTTTAAGATTTTTTTTTCATTTCTTCTTTAAGGACAATATCAATTTTCTAAACTTTGTTTTAAGGTGATTTTCTTCTGCTTCAGATGCATTGAAATATTCTAGTCTTATCCAGAGACTACCCCATCCGGGAGTCCATCCCATCATCAGCCACCAAACCTAGATACTAATGCTCATGCCAGCAAGATTCTGCTGAAGGGACCCTGATATTGCGGACTCTTGTGAGGCTATGCCAGTGCCTGGCAAACACCGTAGTGGATGCTCACAGCCAGCTTTTGGATGGAACACAGGGTCCCCAATGGAGGAGCTAGAGAAAGTACCCAAGGAGCTGAAGGGGGCTACAACCGTGTAGGTGGAACAACAATATGAACTAACCAGTACCTCCTGAGTTTGTGTCTCTAGGTGCATATGTAGCAGAAGATGGCCTAATCAGCCATCACTGGGAAGAGAGGCCCCTTGGTCTTGCAAACTCTATATGACCCAGCACAAGGCAAGGCCTGGGCCAAGTAGTGGGAGTGTGTGGGTAGGGGAGCAGAGGTGGGGGACGGGGTATAGGAAACCTTCGGGATAGCATTTGAAATGTAAATAAAGAAAATAATAAAAAAAAAAGAAAGAAAGAAAGAAAGAAAGAAAGAAAGAAAGAAAGAAAGAAAGAAAGAAAGAAAGAAAGAAAGAAATATTCTAGTCTTGCTGTCTTAGGATAGCTGGGCTCGGGTCAGTCAGATTGTCCTGACTGTTGTTGACTGGGTTCTTATACTGGCTTTTAGGTATCTGGGTTTGGGATCATAATAAATCTAAGTGCTATATTCTAGGTTTGTCTTCCGGTTTTTACTTTCTTTTCTCTCTTTGGCCTTCTGGTCTTTGTAGCATGGATTTCTGCTGCCCTGCATGAGCTCTGATGCAGAAGGGAGTGTCTGACCAGGTTAAGGGCAGGACTTATGGTGCTTATCTTCTGACTAGTTTGGCCTGTACCTGATCTTCTGGCTTTTTTTTTTTTTTTTTTTTTTTTTTTTTTTTTTTTTTGTCTTACTGAAAGTTTTCTTTTTCTTTTTTCCTTTTATTGGATTTTTTTTTTATTTACCTTCAAATCTTACCCCATTTGCCATTTTCCCCTCTGGAAACCTACTAACCGTTCACATGAACTTGTTTCTATGGGCATGCTTCCCCAACCACCCACCCACTCCCGCCTCCCCACCCTACACTGGGGCATTGAGCCTTCACAGGACCAAGGGCCTCTCCTCCCATTGATGTCCAACAAGGCCACCCCCTGCTACATATGCAGCTAGAGCCATGGGTCACTCCATGTGTACACCGTGGTTGGTGGCTTAGTCCCTGGGTGCTCTGGGTGACTGGTTAATATTGTTCTTCTTCCTATGAGGTTGCCAATCTCTTCAGCTCCTTCAGTCCTTTTATTAACTCCTCCATTGTGGTCCCCATGCTCAGTCTAATGGTTGGCAGCAAATATCTGCCACTGTATTTGTCAGACTCTGGTAGAGACTCTCAGGGGACAGATATATCTGGCTCCTGTCAGGAAGCATTTCTTGGCATCCCCAATAGTGTGTGTTTGGTGACTGTATATGGGATGAATGCCCAGGTGGGGCAGTCTCTGGATCTGTTTTATGTCTTTGTCTCCATATTTGCTCCCATGAATATTTTCTTACCCATTCTAAGAGGGACTGAAGTATCCACACTTCAGTCTTCCTTCTTCTTGAGCTTCATTTGGTCTCTGAATGGTATCTTGGATATTCTGAGCTATTGGACAAATATCCACTTATCAATGATTGCATACCATGTGTATTCTTTTGTGGCTGGGTTACCTCGCTCAGGATGGTATTTTTTTAGTTCCATCCATTTGCCTAAAAATTTCATGAACTCATTGTTTTTAATAGCTGAGTAGTACTTCATTGTGTAAATGTATCACATGTTCTGTATCCATTCCTCTGTTGAAGGATATCTGGGTTATTTCCAGCTTCTGAATATTATAAATAAGGCTGTTATGAACAGAGGGGAGTATATTTCCTTATTACATGCTGGGACATATTTTGGGTATATGCTCAGGAATGGTATAGCTTGGTCCTCACATAGTAGTATGTCGAATTTTTCTGAGGAACCACCAGGCTGGTTGCCTTAGTGGTTGTACCAGCTTGCAATCCACCAACAATGGAGGAGTGTTCCTCTTTCTCCACATCCTCCCCAGCATCCGCTGTCACCTGAGTTTTTGATCTTAGTCATTCTGACTGATGTGAGGTGGAATCTCAGGGTTGTTTTGATTTATATTTCCCTGATGACTAAGAATGTTGAACATTTCTTTAGGTGATTTTCAACCATTTAGTATTCCTCAGTTGAGAATTCTCTCTGTAGCCCATTTTTTAATAGGATTTTTTTGGTTCTCTGGATTTAACTTCTTAAATTCTTTGTATATCTGGATATTAGTCCTGTAACAGATTTAGGATTGGTAAAGATCTTTTTCTGATTTGTTGGTTGCTGTTTTGCCCTATTGATAGTGTCCTTTGCCTTACAGAAGCTTTGCAATTTTATGAGGTCCCATTTGTCAATTCTTGATCTTAGAGCATAAGCCATTGGTGTTCTGTTAAGGAGATTTTCCTCTGTGCCCATTTGCTCAAGGCTCTCCCCCACTTTCTCTTCTATTAGTTTCAATGTATCTGGTTTTATGTGGAGGCCCTTGATCTACTTGGACTTGAGCATTGTACAAGGAAATAATAAGAGATTGATTTGCATTCTTCTATATGAGTCCTTCTACCACCAGTTGAACCATTGCCAGTTGTTGAAAAAGCTGCTCTTTTTCCACTGGATGGCTTTAGCTCCTTTGTCAAAGATCAAGGGACCATAGGTGTGGAGGTTCATTTGTGGGTCTTCAATTCTATTCCACTGAGCTACCTGCCTGTCGCTGCTCCAATACCATACAGTTTTTATCACTATTGCTCTGTGATACAACTTGAGGTCCAAGATGGTGATTTCACCCAGAAGTTCTTTTAATGTTGAGAATTGTTTGGGGTATCCTGAGGTTTTTGTTATTCCAGATGAATTTGCAAATTACTCTTTCTAACTCCATGAAGAATTGAGTTGGAATTTTGATGGGGATTGCACTGAATCTGTAAATACCCTTCAGCAAGGTGGCCATTTTTACTATATTAATCCTGCCAATCCATAAGCATGGGAGATCTTTCCATCTTCTGAGATCTTTGACTTCTTCAGAGACTTGAAGTTCTTGTCATACAGATCTTTCATTTGCTTGATTATCGTCACATCAAGGTATTATATATTACTTGTGACTATTGTGAAGGGTGTCCTTTCCCTAATTTCTTTCTCAGTCTGTTTATCCTTTGAGTAGAGAAAGGGTACTGGTTTGTTTGAGTTCATATTATATCCAGCCACTTTGATGAAGTTGTTTATCAGGTTTAGGAGTTCTCTGGTGGTATGTCTGGGTTTTCTGTTGTTTTTGTTGTTATTGAAGACCAGCCTTATTCCGGGTTTATCTGATAGGGTGCATAAGATTCTTGTGATCTTCTTGTATCTTTTGAAGACTGTTTTGTGACCGATTATATGGTAACTTTTGGAGAAGTTAGGTGCTGAGAAGAAGGTATATTCTTTTGTTTTAGGATGAAATGTTCTATACATATCTTTTAAAGCAGCCTGGTTAACAACTTCTGTTAGTTTCACTGTTAGTTTATTTTCTGTTTCCATGGTATATCCATTGATGAGAGTGGGGTGTTGATGTATCCCACTACTATTGTGTGAGACTTAATGTGTGCTTTGAGCTTTAGTAAAGTTTCTTTTATGAATGTGGGTACCCTTGCATTTGGATCATAAATGTTCAGAATTGAGAGTTCATCTTGGTAGATTTTTCCTTTAATGAGTATGAAGTGTCCTTCCTTATCTTTTTGATAACTTTTGGTTGAAAGTTGATTTTATTTGATATTAGAATGGCTACTCCAGCTTGTTTCTTTGGACCATTTTCTTGGAAAATTGTTTTACAACCTTTTACTCTGAGGTACTCTCTGTCTTTGTCATTGAGGTGCATTTCCTGTATGCAACAAATTGCTGGATCATGTTTTCATATTTAGTCTGTTAGTCTATGTCTTTTTATTGGTGAATTGAGTCCATTGATGTTCCTGATTTAACTTTGGTACCTGGTATCTTTATAGGAAGTTGTTCATTTCATCCAGATTTTCTAGTTTTGTTGAGTATAGCGTTTTGTAGTAGGATCTGATGATGTTTTGGATTTCCTCAGGTTCTGTTGTTATGTCACCTTTTTCATTTCTGATTTTGTTAATTAGGATACTGTCCCTGTGCCCTCTAGTTAATCTGGCTAAGGGTTTATCTATCTTGTTGATTTTCTCAAAGAACCAGATCCTGGTTTGGTTGATTCTTTGAATAGTTCTTTCTGTTTCTACTTGGTTGATTTCAACCCTGGGTTTGATTATTTTCTGCCATCTACTCCTCTTGGGTGAATTTGCTTCCTTTTGTTCTAGAGCTTCTAGGTGTGCTGTCAGGCTGCTAGTGTATGCTCTCTCTAGTTTCTTTTTGGAGGCACTCAGGGCTATGATTTTTCCTCTTAAGACTGCCTTCATTGTGTCCCATAAGTTTGGGTATGTTGTGGCTTCATTTTCATTAAACTCTAAAAAGCCTTTAATTTCTTTCTTTATTTCATCCTTGACCAAGGAATCATTGAGTAGAGTATTGTTCAGTTTCCACGTGAATGTTGGCTTTCTATCATTTATGCTGTTATTGAAGATCAGGAGTCTATTGATGTTAAGAGATATTAAGGCAAGGGGGTTGTTACTTTGTGTTATTTTTGTTATTAGAGGGGAATTGCATTTGTGTGGCTATTTTTTTTTTTTTTGCATTTGTTCAAAGATTACTTTCTTGTTTTTTCTAGGGTGTAGTTACCCTCCTTGTGTTGAACTTTTGGATCTATCATCCTTTGTAGGGCTGGATTTGTGGAAAGATATTGTGTAAATTTGGTTTTGTCATGAATATCTTGGTTCCTCCATCTATGGTAATTGAGAACTTTGGGTATAGTAGCCTGGGCTGACATTTGTGTTCTCTTGGGGTCTATATGACATCTACCTAGGATCTTCTGGATTTTCAAGTCTCTGGTGAGAAGTGTTGGGTTATTCTGATAGGTCTGCCTTTATATGTTACTTGACCTTTTTCCCTTACTGCTTTTAATATTCTTTGTTTTGAGCATTTAGTGTTTTATTATGTAAAAGGAGGAATTTCTTTTCTGGTCCAATCTATTTGGAGTTCTGTAGGCTTCTTGTATGTTCATTGGCATCTCTTTCTTTAAGTTAAGGAAGTTTTCTTCTATAATTTTGTTGAAGATATTTAGTGGCCCTTTAAGTTGGGAATCTTTGCTGTCTTCTATACCTATTATCATTAGGTTTGGTCTGCTCATTGTGTCCTGGATTTCCTGAATGTTTTGGGTTAGGACCTTTTTGCATTTTCCATTTTCTTTGAGTGTGTGTCAATGTTTTCTATGGAATCTTCTGCACCTGAAGTTCTCTCTTCTATCTCTTGTATTCTGTTGGTAGAGCTTATATCTATGACTCCTGGTCTCTTCCCTATGTTTTCTATCTCCAGGGTTGTCTCCCTTGGTGATTTCTTTATTGTTTCTACTTCCATTTTTAGATCCTGGATGGTTTTGTACAATTCCTTCACCTGTTTGGTTGTGTTGTCCTGTAATTCTTTAAGGGATTTTTCTGTTTCCTCTTTAAGGGCTTCTACCTATGTACCTCCATTCCCCTGTAAGGGAGTTATTTATATCCTTCTTACAGTCCTCTATCATCATCATGAGATGTGATTTTAAATCCGAATCTTGCTTTTCCACTTTGATGGGGTATCCAGGACTTGCTGTGGTGAAAGAACTGGGCTCTGATGATGCCATATAGCCTTGATTTCTGTTGCTTATGTTCTTGCCCATCTGGTTATCTCTAGTGCTACCTGCTTTTGCTGTCTCTAGCTGGAGCCTGTTCTTCCTGTGATCCTGGTTGTATCAGAACTCACCAGAGTACAGCTGTCTCTGTGATCCTGTGATCCTGTGATCCTGTGATTCTGGAATCCTGTGATTGTGAGATCCTGGGTGTATCAAACTCCCTCTGGGATACTGAAATTCTGGTGTGACCAAGTTCCTGAGATCCTGTTGTGTCAGAGCTCCTGGGAGTCAAGCTTTCTCTGGGTGTTACAGGAGTATGTGGGGAGCCAGACCCTACGCAGGGCACAGGCGCAAGCTGGAAGGAACCCATGCCTCTGGCTAGGGCGGAGGTTGTCTTTCCCTTGTTTCTGTGAGGATATCACTTATTCTGAGTGTTGGGAAAGATGTTGTGGTCCCAACTGTGATCTTAAATCTGTCAGATCTCCAGTGCTCCTGAGTGTGTAAGGTCTCCTGGACTTCCAGCTTCCTCTGTGATCCTGTGATCCTGGGCATGTTAAAGCACCTGGGAGTCGAGCTTCTTCTGGGTGTTGTGGGTCTGTAATCCTGGGCATTTGAGAGCACCTGTAAGTTGGACTCCATCTGGGTATTGTAGGAGTGGGGGCAGAGCCAGTGCCCCAGGTCTGCTCCAGGTTCAGGTTCTGGGCACAGGTTCCTGGGTACCTAGATCCTGGGGATCCCAATTACTCCGGTGTTGGGGTAGATGTTGTGGCCTCACCTGTAATCCTGGGCATTTCAGAGCATCTGGAAGTCAGGATTAGAAATATTATCTGGAAAGTGTTTTTATATGTATATCAGAAACAAAGGAAGATTGTTCTGATAACAGTGCAATGTGTGGAAGCTGGGAAATGGCTTAAAATAAAAGGGAAAATCAGAGTATGCACTCATGATCACATGCATTCCTGCCAGATATGGATCAGTGTGTGAAGTGTCCAGAAACTCATTACGCAAACACAGAGAAGATACACTGCCTACAGAAAACTGTGACTTTTCTGGACTATGATGACCTCTTGGGAAAGATACTTTGTTTCATGTCTCTGGGCTTCTCCTTGCTCACAGCTGCTGTTCTTGGGGTATTTCTTAAGAACAGAGATACCCCCATTGTCAAGGCCAATAACCTGACTCTTAGTTACACCCTGCTCATCACTCTGACCCTCTGTTTTCTCTGTCCCTTGCTCTTCATCGGTCATCCTAGCACAGCCACCTGTGTCCTGCAGCAAAATATTTTTGGACTTCTCTTCACCGTGGCTCTTTCCACTGTGTTGGCCAAAACTATCACTGTAGTTATAGCCTTCAAGATCACTGCTCCAGGAAGAGTTAGAAGATGGCTGCTGATATCAAGGGCCCCTAATTTCATTATCCCCTTATGTACCCTGATCCAAGTTGTTCTTTCTGGAATTTGGCTGACAACATCTCCCTTTATTGATAAAGATGCTCACTCAGAACATGGACACATCATCATCATTTGCAACAAAGGCTCAGCTATTGCATTTCACTGCACCTTGGGATACTTGGGAGCACTAGCCTTAGGGAGCTACTTTATGGCTTTCTTGTCCAGAAATCTGCCTGACACCTTCAATGAAGCCAAGTTCCTGGCTTTCAGCATGCTGGTGTTCTGCAGTGTCTGGGTCACCTTCCTCCCTGTCTACCACAGTACCAAGGGGAAGATCATGGTGGCTATGGAAGTCTTCTCTATCTTGGCTTCCAGCACATCACTCTTAGGCATCATCTTTGTCCCCAAGTGCTACATCATATTATTAAGGCCAGAAAGGAACTCGCTTTGTTATATCAGAGACAAAACATATGCGAGGCAAAAAAACACCTTCTTAACACCTAGCTTCTGTGCTTCTGAAATTAAACATCGTTGAAGGCTAGTTGTTGTTCACTATATGAACACTCTCATATAAAGTTATAATTGGGCATTTGATGCCAGGGGCTAGGTAATCATGTTAACCTAATCCTTTTATCATGTTGAAATGTATACTACATTTTTAGTCTTCCTCTTGTATTCCACCACCAGTCCTACATTGCTTATTGTAGGATTGCTTATAACCCCTAAAAACGTGGGTAGAATATGAAATATCACGTGGCATCTGGATCAGAGAAGAAAACAAGCATCACTGACTATGGGACAAGCCCACCAAGCAAGTCTGAAATTCAAAGATGCTCATAAACATCTGAACAGCATCCATAGTATGAAGGATCCCTGTGGAACGAGTTTTCAGTCAGAAATTGCTAAGTATAATGTAAATAAATATCCCTGGGAGGGCAGGGTTGGTTTGTTGTTTTGTTTTGGCTTTGCTTTTGATTGGGGGGGGTGGTTGTTGTTTGTTTGTGTTGTTTAGTTTGAGTGGTTTGGGGGCTTTTTTGTCTGTTTTTCTGAACAGAAAAGGAGGAGGAGTGGAACTAAGGTTGAAGGGAGGTGAGATAGGAGAAAACGAGAGTGATGGGGGAGGGGAAACTGCAGTAGGGATGTATTGGAGAAAAACAAAACTGTGTTCTAGACATAATGGGGCTATACTAGGGTACCAAACATTTGGGTGTGGTCACAGCCAACTGTGTCGGAGTAGTCATCCCTGTAGCAAATACTGATGGTAGCAAATACTGACGACAAATTTTAGAAGAAAACGTAGAAATAAGCACATTCGCAATTGCCTCAGAAAATAAAATATAACATAACTAATATGATACAAGATCACGGGAATAAACAAACAAGGCAGTTAAACACGTTACTAAAGCTCCTTGTACTGCGCATGCTCCACAAAGTGGACCACATTTCCCAGAGGTACCTGGGCGGTGCCATTGGGGCTGAGATGCATGCTGGGAAAGAAGAATCGCAGTGGGTAGAATGAAGAGTTTTAAGTGTCAATAGTCAAAATACATTGTACACAAGTATGAGATTCTAAAAGAATAATGTTTTAAAAAGTGGTGGACTCATTTATAGCGGTCCTACTCCTGGGCTTTGGACAATATTTCCCAGAGGTCTCTGTGACAGTGCGGACTGTGCCTTCTGGGAGGCGCAATTTTGAAAAAGGTTCCACCTGGGCGCCATCAGGATTCAGCTTAACCTGGCCTCAGACTGGTGCCAGGGATAAGAGAGGGAAGTGAGCACTTTTCTCGCCAGATGAAATCTGGAACGGGCTTCTGCAAGGACTCTATGTAAAGGAGAGGAGCTTGAAAGACAAAATCAAGCAAGATATAATCCTGGAGATATGAAACACTATCTCAAAAAAAAAAATGGAAATGGACTGGAGCAACCTAGAGGGATTTGAGTCACATACTACATGGTGTGACGCTATCACATCCCAGGACGGACATCTGTGCTGTGGATATCTGGTACGCTCCACCTGTGACTGTTTCCTTTGATGTGAGCCTTCTCCAGGGACAATGAAGTCAAGCTGTGTGAGCATCTTCATAAGGTAGTGAGCAACTGAAAAGTTGCATGTAGACTTTAGCCTTGTTGTGTCTCCTTAACTGTTATGAATTAGGTCTCTGTTGTAATTATGTCAGAGGGTGTGGCAAGGGGCAAAATACCTGTTAAGTGAGTGCAGGTGAGTGTTAGTTCTGTTTACTTTGGCATCTTCCAACTACAGGGCACTTGTTTGTGAATCATTGGGATGGTACAGTTTTGAAGCATCTTTCCAGCATTCTTCCTCCTCTTTTCAAACGTTTGTGTTGTTGTTGTTGTTGTTGTTGTTGTTGTTGTTACTTAAAACAGTTTTAGATGTGTTACACTAGTAGCCCATAAAGTTCTTAAACATGCTGCACACAGTTTTCTCTAGACAAGGAGGAGGCACTTGTTGTAAGCCAATCATTTTAATAATGTATTTGTTCTTTTACAGTTTAACAAATACTGTTCATATTCTATTTTCCTCTTATCCCCCTCTCTTCCAACAAGTCCCCCAACTACTTTCATGTCTACTTTTGTTTTAGTTTGTGGGACTTTGTCGGAAGGGGGGGCTCGCTGCATTTAATTAGGGTTACCTGCCTGGGAAAGGGGTTATTTACTTGAGCAAAGGCGATATGGCAGTGGCTAGGGAATGTAACAGGAACTGAATGGTAATGATCCTGTTTTAATGTATCTTTAATTAAAATTCATAAGCTGAGGATACAGCTCTGAGGGCAAAAGGACTTGCATGTACCACACACAGACACATATTGCACACACCAAGTTCACCACTGTAGTGTAGTGTAAAGCCTCTGTGCCTGCTTTGAGTGAAATGTTTCAGCAAAGCCTTTGCTATGTTCTGGGTCAATCAGTAGAGGGTGTGAAATTGCTTTGAGACTGTTTGAACCTTGAAGATATGTTGCCTCTCTGAGAGCCTGTAGCTGCACCAGCCTTAGTCCTAAGACACTCGTGGCAAACCTGGAGTTCATACTTTGATTATGTCTAGCCATGGTCACAAAGGACTGAGCTTTGGCTGGGTTGCCTGCTCTCATGGGCAGCAGGGACAAGATAACTTTGGTAGCTGGAACCTTTTCTGGCCTCTGTTAACCTTTTAATAAAGTAACTGGAATGAGCAAGCAGGTGTCAGTCTTTTTCAAGGATGCTGCACCCCTCTGCTTCTTTGGGAACTGAAACCTTAGCATGTTGGCGAGCTTCTCTCTCTACTGCAGCCCTTATGACCAGCATCAGTCAATACACCACTTATGCCATTTTCCATAGTGTTTATCGCTCATTCTCTGTCTGTTCTAGGATGCCACATTGTACTATGCTCTCACAGCTCTTCGATCCCTCCTGTCTGTGCTGACTTCATTCTCAATGGCCTCTGCAGTTTCTGAGGTGAAGTACTTCGTTGGGTGCTCCTCTAATGGAATTTTTCTGCTGTTTCTCATGAATTCACTAGGACTGTTCGGTTGGGGGTGGGCAGGATGAGCTATTTGCCATATTTGTCCCAGAACCATTCCAGGGACCTCCGTGACTACATTGCAAGGTGAAGGCCAGCCTGGAATACAGGAGACCCTGCCTTCAGAATAATAGAATTACAGAATGTATCATGTTACTGATCTCAACAATCTAGCTTATATTAATTCATGCAGAGCAGTTTAACTGTCCTTTTTGTATGATTGGTTGGTTGATTGCTTTGCTTTTTTTGTTTTTTAAGAAATGGTTTCTCTGTGTAGCCCTGGCTGTCCTGGTACTCACTTTGTAGACCAGGCTGGCCTCAAACTCAAAGACATCTGCCTGCCTCTGCATCCTGAGTGCTGGGATTAAAGGTGTGCACCACCAAGCCCGGCTAACTATCCAATTTTTAAAAGGCTTAGGAACAAACCTGTCTTTGTATTTGGGATTTGTTTCAGATTTGGAGGCAGTTGGATAGATTTCCATTTTACCATCTGCTTATAAGAAAAGAAATCTGGAGCAGTTGGAGATTTCAATATTTTAATTAGGAATATTCAGTATATTTTGCCTATTTTGCTTCATCATTTTGAGACACATTGTGCATATAAGTGTAACAGACAGTGGTGGCACACCGCCTTTAATTCCAGCACTTGGGAGGCAGAGGCAAATGGATTTCTGAGTTCCAGGCCAACCTGGTCTACAGAGTGAGTTCCAGGACAGCCAGGGCTACACAGAGAAACACTGTCTCAAAAAAAAAAAAAAAAAAAAAAAAAAAAAAAACCATAAGTATGTTAAGTAAGTAAGTAAGTGTAACAGACAGAATGTTCGCCTGGCCCGCTAATCATCAGGCCTTGATGCTATCCCCTACAAAATACAAGAGGCACAACATATAGCCAAGTACCACTTGAGCTACAGAGCGTCTGTGCATTCCCCCTAAAGGTGGGAATGGGAGTGGTTGACACTTGATGCTTCTGTCATTTTTATACTGTCTTTACCAATAAGGGAATAAGTTAGTAACTCATGGCGCAAAAACACCTTCTGAAATCCAGACCACCATGTATATTCTTAATTCCACTAAGATATCAACACCCAAATTATACATAGATTTCTTAAGACTATATTTATTTATTTAGTGTGTTTACATGTGTGGTCATGACACTGTCACTAATGGAGGTCACAGGACAACTTCAGGAATAAATTCCTCCTACCGCATGGATCCTGAAGATGAAGTTTGGGCTTGGAGGCGTATGCCACCACCTCCCCAGGCCTATAATCTGCTATTTTGCTCATTATCAATTTTTTCTCAGTTAATATCAAAGTTAATATAGTCTATGCCTGACATAAACAGACTTAACTTAGTTGCCAACAATAAGATTTTATATTTAAAATTATCCTCTAAAACTGTTCACAACAGCAATGTTTGTGTTGATGCCTCTGACTTGATGGTGGTGTACTATAGTTTCACGAGAAACCTCCGTTGCAATAATTCAAGTCAGGGCATACCGTTATCTCTGTGTGTATGTCTTACAAAAAGATGTGAATCTTCAACTGTGTTAGTTTAAAAAAAACACAAGAGAAAATTATTCTATGCATGTTATTACCTGTACACTTTAATATTAAAGTGAGCACAAACTCCTCTAATTAAAAACAATGCTTTTGGCTGGCTCTGTGGCTTTTGCTTTCTGAAGGCAGAGGGAATGGGATCTCTGTGATTTCAAGGCCAGCCTGGTCTATATAGGAGAGCCAAAGCTGCACAGTGAGAATCTGTATATATATGTATGTATAATATGTATAAATATATAATATATATTATATGTCTAACATATGATATATGTATTATATATAAATATATAATATTTTTAAGTGGCAATATCTTTAAAGAAAATTAAACAAACTATACTGAACATGGTTTAGGGAGAAAACATGGTGTTCAGTGCAGACTCAGCCATGGAGAGCCTTAGCACCTAGTCAGACCCTCCATGCTGGGGGTAAAGATGCCCTCCTGTAATTCTGGCAATAGGAAACTGAGGCAGGAAGATTGCCAGTACAAGACCAGTGGGAGCTGGGTAGTGAAACCTTGTCTCAAAAGAATAAAAGTAGAATCACACTGCGCTTAGTGGTACACACTTTGAGTCCCAGCACTGGGGAGGCAGAGGCAGATGGGCCTTGTTGAGTTCAAGGCCAGCCTGGTCTACCTACTGAGTTCCAGGACAGAGAGGGCTGCATAGTGTGATCATCTCAAAAAAGAAAAACAGCTGTTGGGGGTGGCGGTTGGAAAGAGACCTCCTCTGATAAAAGTCTTGCTTCCTTGGCATGGGACACAGGTTGGATTCTCAGCAACATGAAGGCTCACACCTGTTTGTAACTCCAGTTCTAGACCTCTTCTAACACCAAAGGACGCAACAGGCGCAGGTTCATGTACATATATGCAGGCAAAACAACCATACGAAGTAAAAATTTGGTGTCAAACCCTGTTCACCAAAAACCTTAAAATCATCAAATACCACCACCACCCACGTATAGGACGCAGGCACATCTTTGTTAGGTTTCAAACCTGGGACAAATAGTTGAAGTGGCTGACACTCATGGACTTCATTTCCCAGAGGCAGCTGTTGTCGGTTGTTTCCTTGAGTTGCATGCTGGGACAGCATACAACTGGGTTTCCATGGATACCTCTTTTTTTTTTTTTTTTAAGATTTATTTATTTATTATATGTAAGTACACTGTAGCTGTCTTCAGACACTCCAGAAGAGGGCGTCAGATCTTGTTACGGATGGTTATGAGCCACCATGTGGTTGCTGGGATTTGAACTCCAGACCTTCGGGAGAGCAGTCGGGTGCTCTTACCCACTGAGCCATCTCACCAGCCCTCCATGGATACCTCTTAACTCCTAGCCTCTCCTAGAAAAGTTGAGAAGTAAACTGAAGAAAATATTTTTACCTGTTGTAGTGGCTATTCCTGGTTGTCAACTTGACTATATCTGGAATGAACTACAATCCAGAATTGGAAGGCTCNCCAGTGAACCTAATCTGGAGGCTGGGAGGTAGAAGTTTCTGATCTGGATCTTGGTATGGAGATCTTGAGACACAGTGGTGGTTGAATCCAGAAGATTAAGACAGGGAGATCTCCGAGTCCAAGGTCATCTGGGATTAAAGGTGTGGTGGCACACACCTTTAATCTGGGCTACACCTTCTGCTGGAGACCACATAAGAACATTGGAAGAAGGGAGTCTTGTTCTCGCCCTTTCGCCTGCTTGCCGTGTGGGACTAAGCAACTGCTAGATCCTTGAACTTCTATTCACAGCTACTACTGAACCATTGTTGGGAATTGGACTGCAGACTGTAAGTCATCAATAAATTCCTTTACTATATAGATACTATCTGTAAGTTCTGTGACTCTAGAGAACCCTGACTAATACACCTGTTGTAACTGTTGGTCATTGTTGGCATTTCATCTAAGCTCCACCCCACAGTTACCTGGCAACAGATATGCCTGATTCACTGTAAAAGGGGCTGCTTGCCCTCCTCACTCTCTTTCTCTCTTGTTTTTCCTCCCTTCTCCTCTTACCCCTCCCTGCTCCTTACCCTCTCTCCCCGAATTCCACTCCCCCCCCACCTCTCTCTCCACGTGCTAGTGGCCAGCCTCTACTCCTCTAATCTCTCTTTCTCTCTGCCTTTCTGTCTCTACTCCCTAACTCCCCTACCCATGCCCTGAATTAACTCTATTCTTTACTATACTGTTGTGTAACTGGTACCTCAGGTAGAAGGGATGCCTCAGCATGGGCCCACAGAGGCACCCCCATTCCCCTACACTTTACTAAACATATCTCTGGTTTCTCTTTCTTTTTTATAAAACACAACAGTCACAGTGTTTGCACATATGCAGTATGGTTGAGGGTGTTCACAAACACTTAGACTGTACTCACTATCATGAGACGAGTTTAATTCAGCATTTGTGATATGTGCATGTGGTGTACATGCATGGCACATGGGCACGTCCGTCATCACTGCAAGACGGACCCATAATTATGACTCATCTGTGAATAAAGTATCTGAGCACCCTGGAATTTTTTCAAATTGTGCTATGCACCCTTCTTTTCCTCTCCTTTCTTACAGAAAAAATATGGCAGAGGTGGCTCAGTCAGTAAAGTTGTGAGACCTTTCTGGAATATGCACTCTGCTGCTAATGAGCGTGGGAGAGAGGAGGTCTCATCACAAGTGGGCTGAAGCCAGGATGGCTCGTGAAAGGCTTCGATCCCAGGTCTAATTTGCAGTCTTATTTTATACTCTAAATCCACAAGGTGGGGCTGGCAAGTAAGTGAGATTTTACAGTGGCTTGTGAGTCATCCATCAGGTTAAGGACAACGACCCATTGTTTCAGCTATGTCTCCAGGTCATTCTGGATAGCAAGTGAAGTTGTGCTTAGCAGATAGGCAGTACAGTCAGTGCTTCAAGTGAAATCACTAAATAAATCGTTATTAGTAATTGGTTTTTTTCTACCTAATTCTACTTTAGGGATTCCTACTCCTGGGATTCATAGCACAGCCAGTGTACTCGTACTGGCAAACCTAAGCCCCAGTGAGACACCCTGCTTCAAATATCAAGGTGATCTGGATGTGGTGCAGAGGCAGGTCACTTTCAGGAAATTGAGGGCCAACAAGGTCTATGGAGAGAATTCTAAGCCAGCCAGGGCTACATAGTGAGACCCTCTCTAGAAGGAGGAGGAGGAGGAGAAGAAACATAGGAATTGAAATCATTTAGAAATTCCGTTTTAATCAGACCTTTTGTAACTACCATATCCAACATGCTAGGCACTCTGACAGAGGTTAAGAGGGAATCACAGAATGGTATCAACTTGTAATTTTTTTGATGGCTAAGGATGATGAACCCTTAAATGCTAACTTGTAGTTTTTCTTTTAAGAACTTTCTGTTCTTAGAGAAAGTACCCAAGTACCTGAAGGGGGCTGCAACCCTGTAGGTGGAACAACAACAGGAACTAACCAGTACCCCCGGGGTTTGTGTTTCTGGCTGCATATGTAGCAGAAGATGACCTAATCGGCCATCAGTGGGAATAGAGGCTCCTTGGTCTTCCAAACTCTATATGACCTAGCACAAGGCAAGGCCTGGGCCAAGTAGTGGGAGTGGGTGGGTAGGGGAACAGAGTTGGGGGGAGGGGTATGGGAAACTTTCGGGATAGCATTTGAAATGTAAATAAAGAAAATAATAATAAAAAAGGAAAAAAAAACTGCAAAAGACAACAGTGAAAATAAAAATTCAAAAACACAAAAAAAAAAAAAAAAAAAAACTTTCTGTTCTGCTCCTTAGTGGACCTTTTTTTTTTTTTTTTAAATTGGCTTTTTCTTTTTTAGTTTGATTTAATTCTTCCTATATTCTAGGTATCACTCTTCTGTCAAATGAATAGCTGGTAAATTTTTTCTAGCCCGTTCTTTAGAACGTGTTGATTTTTCTGAGGGGGGGAGGTGCATGTCTATGTATCTACTCCAAATATACCTGGCTGTTTGCACATCTTGGCTCATTCTACAGAGACAGCTTTGCTGAGATGGGGGATGCAGGGGGAAGAATACTCAAAGGAAAATTGTTTGATATGTCATTAGTTAGGTCTTATGTCTCTTTTCTGTTGTACTGAATAAACACAGGTTGGTGTGAACTGTACCAGATCTCAGAAGTCTGAATTATGACTCACTGTGCTAAGCAAAAATGTTGAGGCTGCACTGTTAGGAACTCTGCAAAGTGTCCTGTCCCTTGCCTTGCCAGCTTCTAGAAGCCTTCAGCATTGTGTGGCTCCTACCCTTCTGCAGCTTTCAGGCCAGCAAAGGTGAGCTCGTGGCTTGTCCCCTCACACTGTCTCAACTCTGACAGTGCCTCATCCAGTTTTAATGCTGTCTGTAATTTTACTGAGCCCACCAGATAATTTGTCTGTCTTTCTACTTGTAACCTATTAAGCTAGTCCCTCTCTGGACTTAGCTCCTTGCCATGTTCCCAGGTTTATACACTAAGACACATTTTTATTAAAGGCTATTTTTATATGCATATAGTTTACTATGTGAATGTGAGTATAGGCACAGGTATGGTGCACATGAGGAAGTCAGAGGACAATTTGCAGGAGTCAGGTCACTCTTTCCACCATGTAGGTCTAGGAATGAAAGCCATGTAGGTATCCAAGACTAGCAGCAAGTACCAGAACCCATTCATCCATGAAGCCAGATCCAAATAAGGACGTTTTTTGAGTTAATCTTCCTGCCTACCTCAGCTCCATGCATTCAGACACCCCTTAAAGAAAACAAGTCCTAGCTCCCACATAATTTGGTCCTCTTTTGTTAATCTATATTTTTTTAAACAACGTTCAGCTTTAAATTTAGTAACAGGAAAAATGCAAATCTGCACCCAAAAAAAATGAATGGATTTTTTAATCTTTTAAGTAAACAAATACATTTTTAAAAAGGCGTCCATGTCAGTTACATTAAAGTGTGAGGAAAACAGCTGGCTGTACCATACCAGTGAATTCTTTCTTAGAAAACATATCTTATAGCATAAGAGATATGTCATTAGCTCACTAGTCAAGAGCACTGGCTCCTCTTCGAGAGGCACTGGGTTCAATTCCCAGAACCCACATGGAAGCTCACAACTGTACGTAACTCTTGTATCAGGGAGTTACACACTCTCACACAGACATAAGCAGTCAAAACAATCTATGCACATAAAAATAAATATTTTGTTTAAAGAGAGGGATATGTCATTTGAGGGGCTGGATAGATATCTTAGTGGCTAAGAGCACTGTCTGCTCTTGCAAAGGACCAGGTTCAAATTCCAGTACCCATGTGGTGGGCTTACAGCCATCTGTAAATCTATTTTTGAGGGATCTAACACCTTCTTCTGACCTCTCTCAGGCACCAGGCACATATGTGGTTCACATACATAGCATGCAGACAAAATACACACATAAAATAAGTAATTCTAAAATAAATAGCTAAGTGATGCGTCCACTTGATATCAATGTGAAAGGAGGAAATTGTTGAGAAAGCAAAGTTAGATGAGGTAAGATTTGAATCCATGCCGATTGTAGTGGCTATTCCTGGTTGTCAACTTGACTATAACTGGAAATGAACTACAATCCAGAATTGGAAGGCTCAGCAGTGACCCTAATCTGGAGGCTGGGAATAAAAGTTTCTGACCTGGATCTTGGCATGGAGATCTTGCGGCATAGTGGCTATGAATTCCAGAAGATTAAGACAGGGAGATCTCCGAGTTCAAGGTTATCTGGGATTAAAGACATGGTGGCACACACCTTTAATGTGGGCTACACCTTCTGCTGGAAACCTACATAAGGACATTGGAAGAAGGAAATATATCTCTCTCCCTCTCCCTCTCTTCCCCCCTCCCCCTCTCCCTTACCCCCCTCTTCACCTGCTTGCCGTGTGGGACTGAGCAACTGCTAGATCCTTGGACTTCCATTCACAGCTGCTGCTGACCATTGTTGGGAGTTGGACTGCAGATTGTAAATTATCAACAAATTCCTTTACTATATAGAGACTACCCATAAACTCTGACTCTAGAGAGCCCTGACTAATACACTGATTATTGGTTGCATTAAGGTGAGAGCTTATGGTTAAAAACAGCTGTACCATGCCAGTGAATTCTCTTACTTGTAGAACATCATGTTTCTTCCTTATAGCATAAGAGACATGCTTCTTTCCCATAACCTGAAGATAATCACTGGCCTGATACCTCATAAATTGAAGCTAGAAATCACACAGCCTTGATCACTTGTACAGGTTACAAATAAGACACAAGTCCCACACTGTCAACAAGACAAAAAGGCCACCAACAGATTGGGAAAGGATTTTTACCAATCCCAAATCTGATAGAGGACTAATATCCAATATATACAAAGAGCTCAAGAAACTGGACTCCAGAAACTCAAAAACCCCATTAAAAAATGGGGTACAGAGCTAA
>NC_034608.1:48268-52098 GCF_900095145.1 Mus pahari
AAAAAAAAAAAAAGACACAAGTCCCAGATGTCTAAGTAAGAAGACAGTGAGTTTATAATGTTCCCATCGGTTTTTCAAATCAGACAGAAACACTATTCAGCCTCTTGCCAATGTTCTCCCAGTTTAGCATCTTCCCAGAGTAATTGGCCAAGCTAGATTCTTGATGCAGTCACATCCCTGGCTCTCTAATTGCCTTGTGTACCTTGGCATCTGTTTTGCAATATTGTTTTGTCTGCTGGTGGTGCAGATGGTTGAGCTCAGAGTCTTGTAGGTGCTAGGCAGTATAATACTGATAATTAAAGCCGGGGCCTGTTAAAGGCTAGGTGCTGAAAGTTGCTTTTAGTTAACACTGACAATACAGCAGGACTGAGAAATGGGTGGTTTTAGCATAAGAACAGAGAAACAGCAGAATTTATTTTATTTTTTCAAATAAATTCAAAAGGCTGAAGAGATAGATTGCTTAGTGATTAGACAAACACTTGCTGCTCTCTCAGAGGAACCAGGTTTGATTCTCAGCACCCACACAGCAGCTCAGAACTATTCATAACCACAGTTCAGGGAATCTGGCCCCTATGGGCACCAGCCATACATGCAGTGCACAGACATACATGCAAGCAAATCACACAGAAAATAAGTGTGAAAAATAAATCCAGAGCGATTATGAGTCACTCCTGTAATCCCAGTACTTGGGAAGTGGAGATGGGAGGATCAAAAGATAAAGATCAAAAAGCCAGGCTGTCAAGCAAAGTGCAGGACAGCTTCCAGTGGCGAAAACAGTGTTACAGCTCTTGTGACAGATGCTCTCAGGCAATGGAGTTATTCTCACACACCTCTATTCCTCCTGGATATGATCTTATATACAGTCTTGGGATGGGTTGAGTCTGACAGCAGGTGCTTCCTATTGGCTTGGCCTGAGATGCCTCATCTAGATGAGAAGGGACTTTGGGGCACTGTCTCTATGTGACTGATGGCCATAATTCTTTCTATGGGGGGCTGTGGCTACATGACAGGGGCCTGGAGTCTGGAGCAGGCAAAGCTCCTACCATCTCTCCAAGGCTTCAAGCCCTAGTTCAACTTTACAAGGCTTCCTCTCATGGTCCACCATCCCACACACCCCTTCTCCTTTGGGAAGGGGGATCCCCTCCCATATCACCCTACACTGGCACATCAAGTCATTGCAGGACAGGTGTATCCTCTCCCACCAAGGCCAGACAAAAACACTAGGAGAATAAGACCCATAGGCAAGGATAAATTCAGTGGCAGTCCCTGCTCCAGTTGATGGGGCACCCGAATGAAGATCAAGCTGGGCATCTGCTACATATGTGCAGGAGAAGTGTTTTATATGTCAAAGCCTTATTCATCACAGAAAGATTTAAAATATGAAAGCTGGCTCAGCCATTAAGAGCATGGACTGCTCTTCCAGTGGATGTGACACCAATTTGGCAGCTCAAAGTGGTCTGTAATTCCAGTTCCAGGGTATCTGACACCCTCACACAGGCATACATGTAGGCAAAACACCATAGTACATAAAGTAAAAAAGTATTTTAAGTAATTTTTTTTATTTTTTTAAGTGCATTGGTATTTTGCCCTAATATGTCTTTGTAACGATGTCAGGTTCCCTAGAACTGGAGTAACAGACAGGTGTGAGCTGCCATATGGGTGCTGAGAATTGAACCCAGGTTCAAATGGAACAGCTTTCAGTGCTCTTAACCACAGACCCATCTCTCCAGCCAAAAAATACATTTTTAGAAAGGTAAGAGCAAGAACCTTACCAACAGAAACCGAGGCTACTTGGCATCATCAGAACTCAGCTCTCCCACCACAACAAGTCCTGGATAGCCCAACACACTGGAAAGGCAAGATGTGGATTTAAAGTCACGTCTCATGATGATGATAGAGGACTTGAAGAAGGGCATAAATAACTCCCTTAAGGAAATACAGAATACAGGTAAACAGCATACACTAGCAGCTTGACAGCACATCTGAAAGCTCTAGAAAAAAAAAAAAAAAAAAGAAAAAAGAAAAAAGAAAGAAAGAAAAGAGAAAGAGAAAGAGAAAGAAAAAAAAGAAAATACACCTAAGAGGAGTAGATGGCAGGAAATAATCAAACTAAGGGTTGAAATCAACCAAGTAGTAACAAAAGGAAATATACAAAGAATCAACGAAACCAGGAGCTGGTTCTTTGAGAAAATCAACAATTACTCTGACATCTAAACCACACAAAGACCCAACGAAGAAACAGAGCTTAAGATCAATTTCCCTTATGAATATTGATAAAAAATACTCAATAAAATTCTCACAAACTGAATCCAAGAACACATCAAACAAACTCAAAGGAAAAAAAACACATGATCATTTCATTAGATGCTGAGAGCATTTGACAAAATCCAACAACCCTTCATGATAAAAGTATTAGAAAGATCAGGAATTCAAGGCCCATACCTAAACATAGTAAAATCAATATACAGCAAACCAGTAGGCAACATCAAATTATGTGGAGAGAAACTTGAAGCAATCCCACTAAAATTAGAGATTAGACAAGGCTGCCCACTCTCTCCCTATCTGTTCAATATAAAATCCAAGTCCTAGTAAGAGCAATTAGACAACAAAAGAAGGTCAAAGGGATACAAACTGGAAAGGAAGAAGTCAAAATATCACTATGTGTAGATGATATGATAGTATACTTAAGTGGCCCCAAAAATTCCACCAGAGAACTCCTAAACCTGATAAACAACTTCAGCAATGTAGCTGGATATAAAATTAAACAAATCAGTGGCCTTTCTCTACTCAAAGGATAAACAGGCTGAGAAAGGAATTAGGGAAATAACACCCTTCACAATAGTCACAAATAATATAAAATACCTTGGTGTGACTCTAACTAAGGAAGTGAAAGATTTCTATGACAAGAACTTCAAGCCTCTGAAGAAAGAAATCAAAGATCTAAGAAGATGGAAAGATCTCTCATGCTCATGGATTGGCAGGATCGATATATCAAAAATTGCCATCTTGCTGAAAGCAATCTACAGATTTAATGCAATCCCCCATCACAATTCCAACTCAATTCTTCATAGTTAGAAGGGGCAATTTGCAAATTCATCTGGAATAACAACCCAGGATACCCAAAATAGTTCTCAACATTAAAAAGAACCTCTGGGGGAATCACCATCCCTTACCTCAAGCTGTACTACAAAGCAGTAGTGATAAAAACTTCATTGTATTGGTACAGTGATCTACAGGCAGGTAGATCAGTGGAATAGGACTGAAGACCCAGAAATGAACCCACACACCTATGGTCAATTGATCTTTGACAAAGAAGCTAAAACCATCCAGTGGAAAAAAGACAGCATTGTCAACAAATGATGCTGGTTCAACTGGCAGTTCACATGTTGAAGAATGCAAATCAACCCATTCTTATCTCCTTGTACAAAGCTCAAGTCCAAGTGGATCAAGGATCTCTAGATAAAACTAGATACACTGAAACTAGAAAAGAAAAAGTTGGGAAAAGCCTTGAGCACATGGGCACAGGGGAAATTTTCCTGAACAGAACAACAATGCTCTAAGACCAAGAATTGACAAATGGCACCTTATAAAATTGGAAAGCTTCTGTAAAGTAAAGTACACTGTCAATAAGACAGAATGGTAACCAACAGACTGGGAAAAGATCTTTACCAATCCTACACTTGTTAGAGGGCTAATATCCAATATATACAAAGATCTGACGCCCTCTTCTGGAGTGTTTGAAGACAGCTACAGTGTACTTACATACAATAAATAAATAAATCTTTAAAAAAAAAAAAGAAATGTTCAACATCCTTAGTCATCAGGGAAAT
>NC_034608.1:52584-71498 GCF_900095145.1 Mus pahari
GTTATTAAAAACAATGAATTCTTGAAATTCTTAGGCAGATGGACGGAACTAGAAAATATCATCCTGAGTGAGGTAACCCAATCACAAAAGAACACACATGGTATGCACTCACTGATAAGTGGATATTAGCCCAGAAGCTTGGAATACCTAAGATACAATTTACAGATCACATGAAGCTCAAGAATAAGGAAGACCAAAGTGTGGATACTTCGGTCCTTCTTAAAAGGGGAATCAAAATACCCATGGGAGGAGATACAGAGACAAAGTGTGGAACAGAAACTGAAAGAAAGGCCATCCAGAGACTGCCCCACCTGGGGATCCATCCCATAGACAGTTACCAAACCCAGACACTATTATGGATGCCAACAAATGCTTCCTGACAGGAGCCTGATATAGTTGTCTCTTGAGAGACTTTGCCAAGGCCTGACAAATACAGATGTGGATACTCTCAGCCAGCCATTGGACTGAGCACAGGGTCCCTAATGGAGGAGCTAGAGAAAGGACCCAAGGAGCTGAAGGGGTTTGCAGCCCCATAAGAGGAACAACAATATGAACCAACCACTACCTCCAGAGCTCCCAAGGACTCAACCACCAACCAAAGAGTGCACATGGAGGTATCTATGGCTCCAGCTGCATATGTAACAGAGGATGGTCTTCTTGGACATCAATAGGAGGAGAGGCCCTTGGACTTGAGAGGGCTCAATGCCCCAGTGAAGGGGAATGCCAGGACAGAGAAGTGGGAGTGGATGGGTTGGTGAGCAGTGGGAGAGGGAATAGGATAGGGGGTTTTTGGAGGGGAATCGAGGAAAGGGGATAACATTTGATGTGTAAATAAAGAAAATATCTAATTAAAAAATAAATAAAATAAATTATTAAATGAAAAAAATGGTCGAGTGTTGGTAACACCTGTCTTTAATCCCAGTACTCAGAAGGCAGAGGCAGGTGAATCTCTAAGTTTGAGGCCAATTTGGTCTACCAAATGAGTTCCAGGACAGCCAGGGGTACACGGAGAACCCAGCAGGTTTGGGGTAGCCTATCTTAGTGAAGACACTAAGCCCTGGACTTCATTTCCCAGATTCACCTGGGCACAGTAGTTGGTGTATATGGCATGCTGATACATGCATTTCGAAGTTCCCTTTTCCATTATACCTTCAGGCTGAGACTCTAAAGCAGGGTAGAGTAGCAAAATGATAATGTATTTGCATGGTATGCATACACTCAGCACACACAGAAGGAAAATTGAGGTGGGTTGTTTACCCAGTGGTGCACATGTGCAGTCTACATAGATTCTGCCTAGGCTAGCCTCTTGAACTGTGATACCTGTGCAAATTTGCACCTCTAACATCTGTGGGAGTAGCATACATGGGACTAGTAGTACGTTATCATTTATGCCTATGAAGCAGCTATAAAACCACGGAATAAATGCTCTGGGGGTCCTTGGGAAGAATCTCTGTCACCATAAATTTCTACAGTGATATATCACAGACATACTTATAATGTATGTACCCCTGCTTCCATGACTCCACTCTTACAGTCATGTTGCAAGAATCTTTCTGGAATAAATACTCCCACACCAAGGACAGAGAGAGGAGACATTTGTGACCAAAGCCTGGTTGAGCTGATCCTGGGATGATCACCTTAAAGGACCTCATCTTAGGTTCAGTTTGTATTGTCATCTTATTTGAGGGATTGGTTAAAGCTATCCTGAAACAAGGGCCCCCTCCCTGCCCTGGAAAAATCCCTAACTCTAACCCTGAGTCTTTCAAGAACTGATGTAGGCAGGTGTGTCCATACTCTTGGATTTCTCTTGAGACCTTTGAGAGCAATGGAAGTAGGTGGCCAGACACGATCTCAGAAGGAGAATAACAACACTCTTAAGTACAAGTGGGAGAATTTCTGGTGGAGGGAGGACTGTTTCTTGGCAGTTGGGCCAGTGTCATTTTGAAAGTCCTATTTTCTCAACTTGACCTAAACATTGAAGGTGGTACCATATGTGTAAGTTTCAAGTTAATTCTCTCTGTGGGTAGGAAAGGCTTTTACCAAGCCTGGGGGAACAAGAGTACATACCACAACCAGCAAGTTATCAGTCCCCTTCACTTCATAGAACATTAATAAAGTCCACTTCTACATGTGTAAGTGGCTAGGATCTCTGTTTTACAGTCAGCATGTGGGCCTTGGGTCCCTGGTTAGGATTGTTCCCAGCATATTGCAGACAGACTTTGCTAGGTTTCTGGGTCCATGCTGGCAACTTCAAGACCACAAAATACCTTTGCAATGATTTCTGTAGGGTGTTTTTCCAGGTGGGTTGTTTTATAAGCTTGCCAGACTAGGCTGGGAGCTGTCATCACTAGAATTACTATTTTCCTATCTGTGGTAATCAACCAGCCTCGTGATTTTCAGTAGCCCCTCCATTTGTTGTTCCTTTTCTTTCTCCAGGTTCCTATGAAGGGAGTTCCTGGCACCCAGCTTATAAACATACCTTCTTAGTAGTAATGGAGAGGACTGAAGGGCTGTGTCCGCACAGCTGTCTGGTCTGCTAGTTGGTCTGCTAGTGAGCCTGGCTCTGTACCACAGCCACAGCTGAGGACGAGGTGAGGGCCAGCAGATAGCTCCTAGGACCTGTAGGATTTAGTCTCTGTTTTTAACTGCTTTGTCCCTGGGGTAAGCAGTCCCCTTTATTGATACATTGTTGCCTTGAATGTCTTGATATGAGGGGCTATTCTTCCTCTTGTGGACTTCAACTCCCATCCATAAGAGGTTCCATATCTAAATTAGGGAGCAGTTCATCCTATAAGTCTGCCTGTAAGAAGAAGATCTCCTTTATAATTTCTCTGAAATTATAGAAGTACTCTCCCTCCTCTCCACGCAAGTGTGTGGCTGAATTTTGGGTCTGGTTACGTAGCTGTCATCTTCTTGGGGGGTCGAGGCGGGGAGGCTGACATTTCGTCAGTGGCACATCGGAAAGGGTTCTACCCAGGAATGCAGCAGCTGAGCAAAGTCTATTGAGCATCCTTATGTTGTTGAGTCTGGCAGAGCTGACTGGCCTGCAAAGGTCAGTGTACACTGTGTCTAGGTGGATTCCATCAGAGGAGCAGGATCAAGTGGCCTTCCAACTGCCTTGGAGCCATGTGGTACTGGCAGTTGGAGCTGGTAGCGAGGTGGCATCACGGGGAAAATTTCATCCTTGGGGAAAGCTAGTGGGGTTGGTTCTTCCTTAGTGTCTTCAGGCAGCCAATATGACCTGGGACTGAGAAGGTACCAGTATCTGGTAGCAAAGCCATCCTGGTGGGTCTCAGGCCAAGAAACACCATGAATCAATATATTAGGAAGTGGTCTGAGTGGCCAGGTAGTCTCAAACAGATCTCTTAGACTCTGTTAATCAGAGTGAATCTAGAGTTCTTTCAAGTGGTCAGCCAACCTCAAACGAAGGCCAGTCAGTTTCACAGAGTCTTTCATTTAAAGGACTTCATCTTTGTTCCATAGCCAGCCATAAAGCCTCCTTTAATGTTGCTCATCACGGCTTGTAAGACTGGGTCTCACATGGGGACTGTGGAAACTCCATGATTAGAAGAGTTCCCTAACCAGGAGCTTGAGAAGGTTCTATGTGCCTACCCAACTGTGGTGCCTGGGGTGGGGCAGTAAAGACCAGCTTCTCCCTTAAGCAGGTGTCTGCCTGGGAAGTCCCCAGAAACAATTTAAGGGGGTCTTACTTTAGGGCCACATGTATATACGAAGGCTAGTCTCATTCCATGCCAGGCTTTAAATTGGCAGTTAACGAGACCTAAATCTCTGTTTCCAAGAACTGGTCAAGTCCAGGCCTCAGAAACTGCCCCACCACCTGGCTTGAGGCAAGGAAAATGGGTCAGCAGCAGTTTCCAGACATCCCCTGGCAAGTTTCCAGCCCCCCCCCCCATACTCTGGTAATGGAATGTCTGAAGAGATGGACCCAACGGATTAACATAGAGGTCACATACCCCGGAATTGCCTAATGTGCTTTTTAAATCAGGCCTGCAAGTTCACTTGAGTGTCTCTCTAGTCTGGTATTGGGAAACCCCAGCATGCTGGACCTCTGCAGAGTAAAACACTCTTTGCATTTACATGCTATTTGAGTCCAGGGTATCTTTGGCGAATCATGGACCCTTAAATTTATCCTCATGCTTGGTTACCTCCTATTACTGAAGGGGAGTATCCATTCAGGTGAGATGACCTCGGTTGAACTGCAGGTTGGTGCTCAATCAAATCCCACACCCACAGAGCACTCAGTCAGATCCCATACCCACAGGGCCATGGGACCATTACAAGCATTCACACATTCATTCATAAATTATACATTCCCATTTTAAATTCCTAGTCTATTTCTCTGACCAATCTACCATTCCTTTTGGAGACCAGTGCCACCACAGGATACCATGATGGCTTTGGATGCAGTCTCTTGCAGGGTGACCAAGCCCATGCGGGCTCTTCCTGCCTGTCTCCCCAGGGATCCTTACCTAAATGGCCAACCTGGTCTCCTCATCTTCGATTCCAGTCCTGACTCTCATGGTCACTTCAGCCATTTCAAAGGGAGCTCAGCAGTCCAGCTGGAGCCTCATGCTTCCATGTTCCAGAGACCTTCAGTGGGCTGAGAGACCAGGAAGTGGCAGTGTCTCCAACCACCTGGAGACCTGGTAAAGAAGCTTTCACTGGGGCCTGCAGAAATATAGCAGGACTCTATGGAATAAGTATTCCTACACTGTTGTGTGTTGTCCTGATGCTGTTTGAATTCTGATGTTAATTCTGCTTCCTCAAGAGAGGTTGTGCCCAACCAGCAGTCAATCTCATGTGATCTCATGTGAACCTTCTCCCATTCTATCTGGTCAATAGGCCTATGATTGGACCGTGGAGGGGAAAGGCAGGACAGGGAGTTGGGAGAGTGAAGGATAGAGAGGAAGAGGAAGCGAAGGTGGAGCAGATCCATGTGGCCAGGAGAAACCTCAAGTAGCAAAGAGTCCTTAAGCAGTGCTTTAAGTAAATCACTAAGTAGGTAAGTTAATATCTAATAATTGAGAGGTTTTTTTTTCTTTTGGTTTTTCGAGACAGAGTTTCTCTGTATAGCCCTGGCTGTCCTAGAACTCACTCTGTAGACCAGGCTGGCCTCAAACTCAGAAATCTGCCTGCCTCTGCATCCCAGGTGCTGGGATTAAAGGCGTGTGCCACCACCGCCTGGCATAATTGAGGTTTTTTTTAACCTTGTTTTATTTCGGTTGCACACTCTGGAGGGCCCCCATTAGCTGTACCACTGTCAAGGTAGCAGGGCTTCAGGTAACTCTGAGCCTGTGACTGGTGGCCATCCATTTGGAGACACCAGGTACATTGTCTTTTGAATGACACAGGTGCTGAATTGTAACTAACACTTGACAAACCTTCTTCTTCCTTTACCATTCAACCCTGTGACCACTGACCTCAGAGCAATGGTGCCTGGCAGGACATGGGAATAAAAATCCTGTCATTTAATGCCCTGGGGTACTGCTCATTGAGTGGTATAATATGTGTTTAACTTTCACAATTGTTTCATCCCCAGGACCAAAAAGAAAGGGCAGAAAGAGTGACCAGGCTGTATCTTGAGTGAGGTTATCAAATGTATTCTCTAGGAAGGAGACAACATAAATGACAAGAGAAAAACTCAAATGTGCCTTTCCATCCCCTGTCATTTCAAGATTTTCCTAACAAACGTTTCTGACATGAGCCGTAGTAGAAGGAACAACTGCCTATTTTAGTGTCGCCTCCCATAAACACACTATTCTTTCTGATAGTTTTTTTTTCTCCTGCCTCTGGACAGCTGTGTGTTTGAGATTTGGTTGGCTTTTAGTTTTGCCCTTGTTTGTGGGATGGGTTTGTTTTATGATTAGCATGTGACTGTGTGTTCCATGGTACACGTATGGAGGTCAGAGGACAACTTGGTAGAGTTAGCTCTTCCACAGTAAGACCATGCGTCTTTTACCTCTAGTAGTCATCTTCGCCTCCCCCTATTTAAATGTGTGATGGCTATTCTTGGTTGACAACTTGACTACACCTATAATTAACTAAAACCTAAGTGGCTGGGTACACCTATGAGGGATGTTTTCTACTGGATCATTAGAGATGGAGAAAGACCCTCCTTAAATCAGTCACCACACCTTCTGCTGGCATAAAGGACATGGAAGAAGGAAGTCTTGGCTCTTTGCCTGCTTGCTCTTTCTCTCTCTGTCAAGTTCATTCCTTCACTGGCATTAGACCCTACTTTTAGGGAATTCAGACATGTGCAGAAGACCAGGTGAGACATCTAGCCTCTTAAACTGGATTCTTGAACTTTGCACTGGTAAACGGCCATTGTTGGACTAACTGGACCACAGCCTGTAAGCCACTCTAATAAATGTGTAAGCTTCAGAAAGGTCCTAATGTCTCAACCATGTACTCTTCTTTCCCCCAAGCCTGCTGAAAAGGAACCATCCCCAGACAGAAGTTTCCAATCGTGAGGTGAAGGTGAGTTGCCAACCAGTTATTAAAGAGCTCCTTTCTGTGAAGTCATCCTTTTTCTTTTCTCCCTTAACAGCAGTTGGCCCTGGAATTGCTCCCCAAAGATGTGTTGGGGGCACACAGCAGGCTCTCCACTGACCAGCACAGACTCATTTGGAGAACTGTTCAAATCCTCCTGTAGGTTCCGCTTTTCTAAGAATTTGATGGTGCAGGAAAATGCTTCCTAGATGCCAGTTTAGTTTGTTTCTTTGATCTAAGAGAGGGGGCGTTTGTAATTTTGGGATAATTTATAGGTTTTTTTTTATTTATGTGTATATGTGTGTCTGTATGTGTGCCCTATGTCTGTGTTGTTGCCCAAGGACCAGAAAAGGGCATTAAATCCTCAAGAGGTGAACATATGGTTAATTTTGAGCCACCCAACAGAATGCCGAGAAGCTTATTTGCATCCTTCAAAAGAGCCGGAAACATTCTAAAGCACTGAGCCATCTCTATAGCCTGTGATTACTTCTCTAAAATACCATTAGTACTTTAAAAAAAAATTAAGTGAGCTAGGAATATACCTCAGTGACATTTGCTAAGAGTACAGAAAGTTCTGTCTTCAGTCCCCAGTACTGAGAACTCCCAACAATGATCAGCAGCAGCTGTAAATGGAAGTCCAAGGATCTAGCAGTTGCTCAGTTGCACAAGGCAAGCAGTCAAAGAAGAGAAAGAGTAAATCTTCCTTCTTCCAATGTCCTCATGTAGGCCTCCACGAGAAGGTGTAGCCCAGATCCACCACACCTTTAATCCCAGATGACCTTGAACTCAGAGATCTCCCAGTCTTAATCTTCTGGAATTCACTATGCCTCAAGATCTCCATGCCAAGATCCAGGTCGGAAACTTGTATCTCACAGCCTCCAGATTAGGATCACTGGTGAGCCTTCCAATTCTGGACTGTAGTTCATTCCAGATATAGTCAAGTTGACAACCAGGAATAACCACTATACTCACTGGAGAGTCACTGCCACAGCAATTGGTGTCCTCTCTCATTTGGCTTTAACATGAATTCCCATGGTGTTTCCTCACGAACAGCTGTGATCCTAGAATATCAGTTCTGCTGGGGAAGGCTTTGAATTGTGCTTAGTTTTACCTTCTGATTCCCTTTAAAAAAAAAAAAAAAAAACAAATGAGGGCTGGAGAGATGGCTCAGTGGTTAAGAGCACTGACTGCTCTTCCCGAGGTCCTAAGTTCAATTCCCAGCAACCACATGGTGGCTCAACAGTCAAGAGCACTTGCTGCTCTTACAGAAGACCGTGGTTTGGTTACCAGCACTCACATGGTGGGTCACAATCATCTGTAATTCCAGTTCTAGGCAGTCAATGCCTTCTTCTGACCTCCACTGGCAGCAGGCAGGAGTGTAATGCACATACAAAAATGTAATCAAAATATGCATACACCTAAAATAAATAAATTTGTTTTCTAATTATTTTTCTTTCAAATATGGAGTCATCTCATGAGACCAACAATTTAGCTATTAGAAGAAGCATTTATGGACTGAGCTTTTAAGAGACATTAACAAGTAACAAAAGTTCATCTCCTCACCCTGACAGAATTGGTCCTCACAACCACAGGGCTCTGGAGAAAAAGATGTCTAGAAAAGCACCTACCAATACAGAAATACTATTTGTAATATATTATTTGTGAGACCTCAAAAAAGGGCCTCTTCTCATGTCAGGACTTCGGGAAGGCCTTTCGTCATGGGAAACAGCCTAGTCAGCATCAGAAAATTCACACTGGTGAGAAGCCCTATGAATGTAAAGACTGTAAGAATGCCTTCCTATGGCATAATCAGTTTACTCAACACCAAAATATTCACAACGGGGAGAAACTTCATGAATGTAACAACTGCGGAAAGGCCTTCTGCTGGGGTTTGAACTTTGTAATTTATAAGAAAATTCACATTGGTGAAAAACCATACTTATGTAAAGACTGTGGGGAACCCTTTAGACGAGGTGATGAACTCAATCCGCATCAGCAGCTTCATACTGGGGAGAAAGACTATGCGTGTAACAATTGTGAGAAGACTTTTAGCCATCTCTATAAACTTCTGCAACACAAGAGAGTCCACAGTGATGATAAGCCCTAGGAATGTAAAGTCTGTGGGAAGGCCTTTATTTGTAGTTCCAACCTCACTCAGCATAAGAGAAGGTCAGAAGCCCTTTGAGTGCCAAGAGTGTGGGAAGTCCTTCACCAGAATCAACTACCTCACTCAGCATCAGATGATTCACACTGGGGAGAAGCCACATGAATGTAGGGAATGTGTGAGGGCCTTTCAATGGGTGTCAAGCCTGGTTAAACACAAGAGGGAGCATTCAGGTGAGAAACCCTATAAATGTGCAGAATGTGGGAAGGGCTTTAGTTGTGGCTATCACCTCACCCAGCATGAGAGAATTCACACTGGGGAAACCCCTTACAAAAAGTAAAGACTAGGGCTGGAGAGATGGCTCAGTGGGTAAGAGCACCGGACTGCTCTTCCGAAGGTCCTGAGTTCAAATCCCAGAAACCACATGGTGGCTCACAACCATCCATAAGAAGACCTGACGCCCTCTTCTGAAGTGTCTGAAGACAGCTACAGTGTACTTACATATAATAAATAAATAAATAAATCTTTAAAAAAGAAAAAAAGAAAAGTAAAGACTAAGTGAAGTCCCATGTATACAGATCAAGCCTTCTTAAATGTGAGAGAACTCATCCTGGAGAGAAAACCTGTGAGCAAGGTCTTTAGTCATAGCCACCAGCCTAGACAGCATGAGAAAATTCACATGGCAAAATGGTGTAAAGGATTGTGGGAAGGTTTACAATAATATAGCCACCCCAGAGAACACCCAAAGACTCACAAACATTGAAAGCATTGACTACAAAGAGCTTACCAAGGCTCCTGGCATACATCTGTTCTTTCTGTGGTGAGTAATTTATCTTAAGCCAACCTTCCATGGTCATTTTCCAGAGGTGACGTTGGGAGAGTTAGAAACATCACTTTTCTTAGTGGTCACATCCTTTCTTACTGGCATTTTTACTGAATAAGTTGGCTGATAAATTCACAGCACCCCACCAATACTGTTCCACCATGTATTACACTTCAGGCTCATTCTAGTGAGCAACCCTGCTCATGTGACACTCTTAGGAAAGACAGCCTTGAGTCTTGGCAATATACCATGCCAGCTAGCATCACTGTCCCATCCCTCTGCTCTCTGTGACACTCCCTAGCTGCTCACAGCCCCTGATAAACTCATCATACACTGAAGAAATTGAAAATGCATTTAAGACCCCTTGCTAACCAAGCACCACAGTTTTAACCCAGCCTTCCTCAGTGTTCTGAGAGCGCACCCTTTAGCCTGGGCAAAATCCAACACAAAGTTATTCAGTAGTAAAATGTTGAGTGTCTCACATAATTCCTTCCTCAGTGTTCTGAGAGCGCACCCTTTAGCCTGGGCAAAATCCAACACAAAGTTATTCAGTAATAAAATGTTGAGTGTCTCACATAATTTCTTGACTAATGGCCAGGTATGGTAGCACGTGCCTGTGATCTCAAGAGGCTGAGAAAGGAAGATTGAGAGTTCAAGGCTAGCCTGAGCAGTATACCAGATTCCAGACTCGCCTACATAGCATAATCCAGTCTCAAAAAAAAAAAAAAAAACAAGAAGAAAAATATTGTTTCAAAAGTGAAAATCTGTGGTTGTATCGAGTACACGTTAGCACCATTGTGATACTGAAGAGTCTATTATTCTATGATTATACTAGGCACACTGTCACACCATCTTGAAGTTCAAAAATCAGAACTTTTCAGAGTTAAAAATGAGTAGTTGTATTGAACCTATTTTCACACCATTGTAGAGTTGAAAAATCAGTGGTGGTATGGAAGTGCTTTTGCACTGTCATAAAGTGAAAAAAATCAGTTATACTTACTATACTTTTGTCCTGTTGTAAAGCTGAGAATCAGTGTCTGTGTTGAGTGTGCTTTCATGGAGTTGACAAAGCCAGTGGTCATACTGGATCTGCTTTTCAAAGCTTCCATATTGGCATTTTTTAGATCAGTAGTCATATTGAACACACTTTTACACCATTACAAAGCTGAAAATCAATAGTTACACAGATGCACCTTCACACCATATAAAATTGAAAAATCAGTAGGTGCGTGTGGACACACATTTACACTATTGTGATTTGAAAAAGCTATGGTTGCATGGATAGCTTTTGTGCCTTCATAACGCTGAAAAACTAAAAGCTAAAACCTCCATAAATCAAGACAATATGTGTCAAAAATGTGTGTTCTGTGCATTTCTTGTACATAAGGATAATCACACTGGAAATTAAATGGTTCATGTAAACTCCTTGAGACAGTCTCCTGAGAGACAACTCCCTAAGTAATGCCTATTTTTGTTCTATTAGTGTTGCTGTTCATGAGCCATTCCAGGAAAAGCCCCTGTGGACGCAGTAAGGTTTAGCGGAGGCCCTTATTGCCTACTTCTGAATACACCATACCAATATCTGAAGGGACCCAGAATCACTTATTCACTACCAAGGGAGATGGGCTTTCCCTTCACCACTATTGCTTTGTAAGCAGGAAATAGATGTGATGAAAAAGAAGGGACAATGAAGTGATAGGAGAGCCAGAGGGATTGATTAGCAACAAGAAAGTGAGGACCGTGGTGCAGAAGAACACCGAAAAATACAAGGCTATGCACAAAGGCAGTGTGATGACTTCTATAAACTCAGCCCAGGGAGTAGCACTATTAGAAGGTGTGGCCTTGTTGGAGTAGGTGTGTCACTGTGGGTGTGGGCTATAAAATCCTGATCCTAGCTGCCTAGGAGTGAGTCTTCTGCTAGCTGCGTTTGGAACAAGTGGAACTCTCAGCTCCTCCAGCCCCACATCTACCTAGATGCTGCCATGCTCCCACCTTGATAATAATGGACTGAACCTCTGAAACTGTAAGCCAGCCCCAATTAAATGTTGTCCTTATAAGAGTTGCCATGGTCATGGTGTCTATTCACAGCACCAAAACCCTAACTAAAACAGGCAATATGGATAGTGTTCAGATGAGAACGAGACGTAATGACCCAGCTTAAGGTCAGATGTGCTGGACCATGACCTTAACCCAGCACTTAGGAGGCAGAAGCAAGTGGATATATGAGTTCTGTGAGTTCGAGGCCAGTCTGGTCTACATAGTAAGTTCTAGAACAGTCAGGGATCTGATGTTTGTCAGGGCCGTATACTTGTCAACTAAGCCATCTATCTCTCAGGCCCTTTTTTGTAACTGGGTCTCACTACATAGTCTAAGCTGGTCTTCAACTCCCGGCATTATCCTGCCTTAGCCTATTCTGAGATGACAGTAATGCATCACCCTACCCAACCTTCCTTTGATTATCATACTTGTTTTTCTGATATCTAAACAGGGTAGGGATGCAGCTCAGGAATAGAGCAGTTACAGGGAAGATGCAAGTCTCTGGCTCTGATGCCCATCACAGCAGAAAAACTTCACATCTTGATAAAGCTTCGATAGTAAATTTTGTGTTCACCCAGTCTCTACATGTTATTGTTTTTGTGTGTGTATACCTGAGTGTATGTACTTGCACCACATGCCTTCAGGAGCCTGCAGAGGCCAGAAGGAAGTGTTGGATCTCTTAGAACTGGAGTAACAGACAGTTGAACCTCCATGAGAATGCTAGCCATCAAACCCAGGTACTGTAGCAAGTTTAGTAACAGAGCCATCTCTCCAGCCCATACATGTTTGTTTTGCTTGTTTGATATTCCCTACACCACCTCTCTACATCACCATGAAGGCTGAGCTGACCTCAAACTTGTGATCCTTCGACCAAAAATATGTTTCAGGTATATGCCATCAGACCCAGCATGTCTCTGAATCTTAATAGGAACTGAGCATTAGGCCATCTAGCTGGGTGTGGTAGCATGCACTACAATCAGAACTCAAGAGGTCGATACAGGAAGGTTGCCTGAGTTGGAGACCAACCTAGGTTAAATAATGAAACTGTGTTTTTGATGGCTCAGCTAGTAAAGTCACTTGCTACTAAGTCTGATGACCGGAGTTCAAGCCTGAAGCCTACATGGTAGGACAGAATTGACTCCCACAAGCTGTTCTCTGGTGTCCATATGCACGCATGGCACAGGTGTATCCACATACACACACAGAGAAATAAAGTCATATTTGTTCAAACCTCATTTATTTCACTTAACATAATTATACATCCTCCAAGTTCATATACATGTTGCCACAGATGAACAGTACACTATATATCTGGAAAAATGTTTTTAAAAAAATTTAAATGTTTTCATCACAAAACATAAACATAGGGCTGGGGGATGTAGCTCAGTTGGTAAATTGGTTAAAACCATGGCATGATTTTTAGCACCATAGTAACTGAGCATGGAGATAGGCCAGAGGTGGCACATGCCTTTAATCCAAGCACTCTATACAGCAAGTTACAGGGATAGCCAGAACTGCATCGAGAAACCTTGTGTCTTGAAAAACAACAAAAAACGAGCACAGTCCACACTTACAATACCAACACTTGAGAACTGGTGACAGAAGGGTCAGGAGCTCATGGTAGTTCTCAGCTATGATACTGTTTGAGGGTGGGGGCGGGAATATAGGAGCCAACAAGATGCCTCAGTGGGTAAAGCAGTTGCCACAAAAACCTAAATACCTGAGTTCAATCCATGACAGGTGGAAAGGGAGAAGGAACCTATAAAATTGTCCTCTGACCTCCACAAACACTGTCGCACATGTGTTACACTGTCGCACATGTGTTCTCTCTCTCTCTCTCTCTCTCTCTCTCTCTCTCTCTCTCTCTCTCTCTCTCNCTCTCTCTCTCTCTCTCTCTCTCTCTCTCTCTCTCTCTCTCTCTCTCCATAAATAATCATGTTCAGAAGATCTCAAGTTCAAGTCTGACCTTGGCCATACAAGACTAACTCTGCCCAAACATAAAAAGAAGCAGATACATTAATCAGTTTTATTTAACCATTCTATAATATGTGAATATCTAAATTTTGCTGTCAGTTAAATAACTAAAGGGACTAGGGATGTGGCTCAGTGGTAGAGTACTTGCCTAGCATATGCAAAATCATGGATTCAATTTCAATACACACACCAAAAAAAAGAAAAGTTAAGGAAATTGCTCACAAAATAACAATGCTATAAAAATAAGTCCCATCTACAGCCCACAAATATTCACTTTTCCTTGACCTAAAGACACTTACAAGAGATAGTTCAGTGGTGGAGCATTTGCCTCAGATGCACAATACTCTAAGTTCAATTCCCAGTACTGCCTTCCCAACACACACACACACGCACACGCACACGCACACGCACACGCACACGCACGGAAGGGAAGGGAAGGGAAGGGAAGGGAAGGGAAGGGAAGGGAAGGGAAGGGAAGGGAAGGGAACTGACACCCACGGGGCCCTGGAAGCATCCAATTTCTCCAGTTAAGGTAATTCAACACTGGGAGTATGTTCCTGGAGAGTCTGGGAGATTGAGGTTGTTGGCTGTTGGTCATTCTTCTCTTCCAAGCTGTGCTGGATCCCATATCCAAAGTAGATAGCAAATCCTAAAAGAGAATAGAGACAGTGAGGTGCAACTGATTGCCCTTTTGCCCAGGTACCCACTGGGGAATTCTCCACATGGCCTCAGAACCTTTCAAAGACAAGCAATTAGAAGACTGTTGGACTCAGTTACCAAAGAATCTCTTCCCCAGTAAGCTACTCACCGATCACCATCCAGATTCCAAAGCGAATCCAGGTCCCAGAAGTCATTTGCATCATCAGGTAGATATTCACAAAGATACTCAGTGCAGGAAGCACAGGTAGGGCTGGAACCTGTAAGCACAGCCTATAAATTACTGTGCACACCAGGACACCTGACCTCTTCCCCATGAATGAAAGACACAGCCCTGGGCTCTGCAATCAGTTCCTGCTCATACTGGAGACCCCATGGGATGTGCCAGAAGAGACATATACTGACTGAACACCAAAACACTGAGATGGGGCTTGTAAGCGAGTGAAATTTTGGGGGAGGGGGGTCGAGACAAGGTTTTTCTGTATAACAGTCTCGGCTGGCCTGAAACTCTTTGTAAACCAGGCTGGCCTTAAACTCAGAGATCTGTCTGCTTCTTCGTCCCAGGTACTGGGATTAAAGGCACATTGAAGGCATGTACCACATACCCAGCAACAGATGTCTTTTTTTTTTCCATTTTAAAAATATTTTTATTGGGCTGGTGAGATGGCACAGTGGTTAAGAGCACCCGAGTGCTCTTCCGAAGGTCCAGAGTTCAAATCCCAGCAACCACATGGTGGCTCACAACCATCTATAACAAGATCTGACGCCCTCTTCTGGAGTGTCTGAAGACAGGTACAGTGTACTTACATATAGTAAATAAATAAATCTTTAATAAATAAATAATTTTATTAAGATTTATTTATTTATTTTATGTATATTCATGTTCTACCTGCATGCCAGAAGAGGGCATCAGATTCCATTAAAGATGATTGTGAGCCATCATGTGGTTGCTGGGAATTGAACTCAGGACCTTTGGAAGAGCAGCCAGTGCTCTTAACCACTGAGCCATCTCTCCAGCCCCCAGATGTCTTTTGTTTGATTGATTTTGTTTGTTTGTTTGTTTGTTTGTTTGTTTGAGACAAGGTTTCTCTGAGTAATCCTGGCTGTGCTGGAACCCATTCTATAGACTAAGCTAGCCTCAAACTCAGAGATCTGCTTGCCTCTGCCTCCTGAGTGCTGGGATTAAAGGCACACACTACCACATCCAGCAGCAGATGACTTATTTTTTGGACATAGGGTCTCAAAGAAGTCCCTGAACTTCTGGTTCTCCAGCCCCTATACTTCCCCTGTGCTGGGATTATAAACATGCACCACTATTCTTGGTTTGTGTGGTGCCAGTATCAAACCCAAGACTTCATGCATTCTAAACTATTGCTCCACCAACTGACTGCATTCCCACCTCCCTCTGGCTTCTTTTCAGTACTGGGGATTGTACCCAGAGTTTCATGCATATTAAGCAAGTGAGTTACATCTCCCAGACTTGGGCAAGGGAACACTTTGGGATTTTTTGTTTGTTTGCTCAAACTGAGCATAGCCTTGAATTCCTGAGTTCCCTTTACCTCCCTAGTATTAGAAGTATAGGTATGTAGCAACAAGATGCCTGTTTTATTTTTATTTTGAGACAGAATTTCACTAAACTTCTAGTCTAGAAGTAGCTGCAGCCCATTTAATATGTGATCCTCCTGCCTCAGCCTCCTGAGTATCCGGGAGCTCTGTCCATTGGTGTATTGGGAGGGGGTTGTGAAACAGGCTCTCACTATGTAGCCTTTGCTGGCCTGAAATACTCTGTATAAACCAAGCAAGCCTCAGACTGGGAGATTATCTATCCCTGCTTCTGTATCCTGAGTTCTGGGACTAAAGACAAGGACCAGCATATCCACTGGTTTTATCAGTCCCTGCCCCTTCCTTCCATGGTAAGGGGAAACATGCTTAGACCTTAAGTCAGGCATAACCACCTCCCTAAAGTGGATTATCTTAGAGAAGTCAGTCACCTACCTTAAAGTGGAGAGGAGTGGTGCTCTGAGGCTGTCTCCAGATGACAGTGGTCACCCCGACAGTAAGAAGCAACAGTGAAGCAACCACAGCTATCAAAGCTGGGTCCCCAGAGAATAGCTGTGTGGACCACTGGGCTAGGATCAGGCACAGGAGCATCAGAAGAAGGACTGCAAGTCAAGTTAGGGAGAAGTCTGTCAGAACACTGGGCTACATCCAACCAAACCTGTCTGTTCTGTGCCTCCCGCTCTGCTCCTGACATCCACCCCATGCTATCAGCTTCCAAATGCCCAAGGAGTAAAGTCCCAGTGATCACCAAGCAGGGAAGCACATCCGTAGACAATCCGGCCAGATCTAAGAGTTGGGGTGGTGTTCATGGGGATACAGAGTCTCCTTGCAATCCCTGAAGTCCCTTCTGGAGAAATAGGCTCCATGCATGAAGAAAGTTCAAGTCCGGGCTCCAGCTCAACAGCTGCACTCTCAGACTTCTCCCTCTTACAAGAGCTTAAGTTCTGGTCCGGCTGGTACCTGAATGAGTGAGATAACACGGGAACATTACCAGCTGCCCCCATGCATACAAGTGACAGCCAGGATAAGCAACTGGCTGTCTTCATGGCCCCCTAACACTCAGTCAAGGCGTGATGGAATCTCACCTGAGGATCAGAACAGAGAAAGCCACCAAGGTGTAGGCCAGCAGGGTCCCTATGGATGAGAGGTCCACCAGATCACCAAGCTCAACGAGGAAAGCCATAAATGCTACAGTGATAAGAACAAAAGGTGGGTATAAAACCTGTGAGGCATTAGCTAGTGAGCATAGCCAAGCTGATGAAATTGGTAAGGCTGGTTGTCTTACCTGCAATGATTCCACAAAGGACAGTGGCTAGGACCGGAGTGTGTGTTCGAGGATGAACATAAGCAAGTTTCCGGAACAGGAGCCCATCCTCGGCCATGGAATACACCACCCGAGGCACAGGGAAAATGGAACCTATGAGGCTGTTATTAGAGAAGAGGAACATAAGAGAGCAGAGAGTGTCAACGGGCAGGCCCTGCTCCTTTAACCATGAAAGACATTGCCCCTCCCTCCCTTCTATTTCAAAGGCTGGAACAGCTGAGAATCTAGCAACCAATGAGAAAAACCTTTGATACCAACCTGGATGAAAGGGCACATAAGGTTCCCACAGCTACTGCATAGCGAGCAGGGCCCCATCCAACGTGGATAAATGCCTGGGGCAAGGGGCTGTTGATGTTAATCTGGTAGTAGGGCATCATGAGGGTGAGTGCCGCCGAAACACCAAAATACATCAGAAAGCAAATGAAGAGTGAGGTCACGATGCCCAATGGGATGGACCTCTGGGGACAGCGGGCCTCTTCCCCTGCAGGGATGGAACAGACCTTGATTCAGAAGCACTCACAGGCCACCACACACGCGCTCCCCACCAGCCCTACATGTGTATGCTTTTAATAGGACAGAGGGGCTACTACTCACTCACCTGTGCTCGCAATACAGTCGAACCCAATGAAGGCGAAGAAACATGTTGCTGTACCACGGAGAATCCCCGTCAAGCCAAAAGGCATGAACCCTCCAGAGCCCATCGGTCCCAAGCTGTGGCAAGAGAAGGAAGGAGGAAATTATTGCAGGGATACAGGGCATGATGAGGTACGCCTATAATCCCAGCACTCAGGAACTCAAGGCTGAAGGTTCACAGCCAACTCTAACTACATACCTCAGAGCCAGCCTGGGCTACACAGTAAGACCTTGTCTCAAAACACAAAAATAGTGAAGATGCAGGACAAGGGATGCTAGGACATAGCTCAGTTGGTACAGTGCTCGCTTAGCATACATATTATGGGTTTGATCCCAACATGTCCTGGCACTTGGGAAATAGAAGCAAGAGAATCAGAAGTCTGTGGTCATCCTTCGCTACATAGTAAGTTAGATACCAGGCTGAGGTCCGTGATGCCCTGCCTCAAAAACCACCATAAAGACTCAGCAGTTAAGAGCACTGGCTGCTCTTCCAGAGGATCCAGATTCAATTTAGGAATGGTAGTTCACAACCATGTTTAACTCTAATTACAGGGAATCCAATGCCCTCTTCTGGCCTCCATATGGACCAGGCATGCACATGGTGCATGTACATATATCCAGTCAAAATCACTCATACACAAATAAATATTAACAACTGCCAGACACGGGGCTAGAGAGATGGCTCAGCAGTTATGAGCACTGACGGCTCTTCCAGAGGTCCTGAGTTCAACCCCAGCAACCACATGGTGGCTCACAACCATCTGTAATGTGATCCAATGCCCACTTCTGGTGTCTGAAGACAGCTACATTGTACTCACATATATAAAATAAATAAAATAAATCTTTAAAACAAACAAACCTGCCAGTCATAGTAGCACACATCTTTACTCCTGGTAGTTGGGAGGCAGAGGCTGGTGGATCTTTGAATTCAAGGCCAGCCTGCTCTACACAGCAAGATCCAGGACATTTAAAGCTATATATGGAGACCTCATCTTGAAAGAAACAAAAATCCTGATGGGGGTGGGGCAGGGCACAAGCCTTTAATGCCAGCACTCAGGAGGCTGAGGCAGGAGGATCACAGCCTAATCTACAGAGTTCTAGGACAGCTACATACACAAAGGCTACATACACAAAGAAACCCTGTCTCCCACTGAAATTGATAGAGGAGAAAGTGGGGAAAAGCCTCGAAGATATGGGCACAGGGAAAAAATTTCTCAACCGAACACCAATGGCTTGTGCTGTAAAATCAAGAATTGACAAATGGGACCTCATAAAATTGCAAAGCTTCT
>NC_034608.1:71509-74035 GCF_900095145.1 Mus pahari
AAAAAAAAAAAAACTAAAAGAAAAAGAAAGAAACAAAGACAGAAAAGGGAAAGAAAAGGAAAAAAAAAGAAAAGAAACAAGTCTCAAATTTAAAATTAATTTTTTTAAAGAAAACCATTGAAGAGCTATACACAACTTCCACATTGTGGCACTGTTTTGGGCTGCTAGATGCCTCACTTGGGCCCAGTAGCCAGACCCCTACTCTCTGCCAGACCCCTTTCCTGCCCTGAGCTAGCTGTGTCGTTTGGGGCTCCTGACCTGTCAGTGCTGTTGGATTCTGACAGAGCCAGTTTGTAGTCATCCTCTGTGAGCTGCCAATTGTGTAGCTTGCCATTAATGAGGCCGGAGAGGGAGACAAAACACAGCACCAAAAGATTCACTCCTGTGAAAACCCTGGTGACCAGGGCTGACTCTCGTGCTCCCAGGGCCAGGATTCCTGCAGGAAAGGGAATGGAAAGAAGGCAGTAAGAACCCTAACATGGCTGTGGTGGCACACACCTGCAATACCAGGACACAAGTAGTGGAACTAAGAGTTAAATCAACCCAGATACACAAGAAGGGAGACTGTGGGTCAATGTCAAAATCTCAGGCTGGACAGATGGTTCATCAATTAAGAGCACTGGCTGCTCTTGCAGAGGACCAGGGTTTAGTTCCCAGAACCCATATGGTGGCTTTGATACCCCCTTTGCAGGCACCATGGCACCAGGCAGATACTTGGTATACATAAATACATGCAGGCAGGCAAAACACGTACACATAAAGTAAGACCTAATTTTTTTTTTTAAATTTGGTCTTCATACAGAAGAAAGGCTTGCAAGATGGCTTATCAGGTAAAAAAAAGCTTACCAAGAAGCCTGGCAATCTGAGTTCTACCTCCAGGCCCTTACATGATAGAGAAGACCAACTTCCACAATTTGTCCTGTGACCTCCATATGCATGTAACCCACACACATGCACATACAATCAATCAATCAATGTAACTGCAGAAGTAGAAGCTAATTCTACATTAGTGGATCTCAGCAGAAGGTTGGAGAATGGCAGGGTACCGCACACACCTGGCTTGTAACCATGGGGAAAAGGGTACCTCTAACATCCAGTGGCTGAGAGCTAGGCATGCTGTTACTCAGTATTTTACTACAGACCCACAGCCCCCAGTATGGGAAAAACCCCTGTCTCACACTCTGCCCTCTAGTGCCTTGGATTTTACATCTTCCACCAGTTCCAATCCTCCCACCACACACTCACCACCCCTCTCCAGCCTGTCTCACCAGTAAGGACTATCACCAGACCAAGCGCAAAAAAGTCTGGATACTTGGCCAGAAAGCTGGGCACTTGGATAGGGAAAGTCGTCTGCATGGCTTGGGAGATATGGTTCCCTATGAGGCCATCAAAAGCTGCACTCCAGGCCCGAGCCACACTGGCTGCACCTGCAAGAGGAAGAGGAACCTTCATTTACAAGCAGAAAGTGAACCCTTAGAATACATACAAGAAGAGAAAGAAACATATCTAATCTCAATCTCTGCTGTGAAGAGCAGGGATGAAAAATAGCACACAAGATATAAAATCTCTCTGTTCCACTCCATCCAGAGACCACCCCACCTAGGGATCCATCCCATCTGCAGACACCAAACCCTGATACTATTGCTGATGCAAAGAAGAGCTTGCTGTTAAGAGCCTGGTATGGCTGTTCCCTGAGAGGCTCTACCAGCACCTGACCAGTACAGATGCAGATATTCATATCCAACCATCAGACTGAGCCCGGGGACCCCTGAGCTAGGGGAAGAACTGAAAGAGCTGAAGGGAATTACAATCCCATAGGAAGAACGGTATCAACTAAGTGGACCACTCAGAGCTCTCAGGAACTAAACCACCAACCAAAGAGTACACATGGAGGGACCCATGGCTCCAGATACATATGTAGCAGAGGATGGCCTTATCTGACATCAGTGGGAGGGGAGGCCCTTGGTCCTGTGGAGGCTTGATGACCCAGGGTAGGGGGATGCTAGAACAGTGAGGCAGGAGTGGGTGAGTGGGTAGAGGAGTTCCCTCGTAGTGGCAAAGGGGAGGGGGAGAGGGGAGATGGGATGGGGGGCTTGTGGAAGGGGGATATCATTTGAGATGTAAACAAATGACTAATAAAAAACTGAATTAAATAAATAAATAAAAAGATATATACTCTCACAAGAGTTTCTTGAGATAGGCATTTAGCTCTGTGGCAGAGTACTTGGCTCACATGCACAAGGCCCTAGGTTTGAGCCCAGGCACTGCAAGAACAAACAAAATGGTAGTCTAGGAATTTTTCAAAAATGTAGCAGATGAACAAACACTCCAAATGATGAAGAGTCTATAAAACTAATCTCCCTGAAATATACAAGGAATTCCTAGCCAGCCGGCCTTTAATCCCAGCACTCAGGAGGAACAAACAAGGGAGTCTATACCATGAGTTCCGGGACAGCCAGGGCTACACAGAGAAACCCTTGTCTTCGACACTCACAAAAAAAAAAAAAAAAAAAAGAAGGAAGGAAG
>NC_034608.1:74143-79323 GCF_900095145.1 Mus pahari
AAAAAAAAAAAGAAAAGAAAAGAAAAGAAAAGAAAAGAGATGAATTCCTGGCAGGCTGAGTGTGGTGAAGTAGAAGCATATATATCAGGATTTGAGGCCTTCTTCTATTATATATATAGCAAGGTCAAGGACATCCTGAGCTACATGAGACCCTGTATTCATAAAAATGAAACAAGGAGTCCTGTGATCCCATTTTTAGGAGGTAGAGGCAGAATTCAGGTCATTCTCAATTAACATAGAGAGTTCAAGTCCAACCTGGCCTACTTATATAAAACCCTGCCCCCATCTCCTCACCAATGACATAGTTGAGTATGAGGTTCCAGCCAGTGACGAAAGCCAACAGCTGGCCCACTGTGACATAGCTGTAGAGATATGCGGAACCCGAGCATGGTACCCTGGCTCCAAACTCCGCATAACAGAGTCCTGACATCACTGAAGACAGGGCAGCAATTAAGAAGCAGATGATGATGGATGGTCCAGCTTTCTCTCTGGCCACCTCCCCGGCCAGGACGTACACGCCTGCACCCAGGGTACTGCCCACACCCAAGGACACCAGGTCCAAAGTGGTCAGACATCGAGACAAAGAAGACTCAGACTGTTCGTTCGCCGCCAGGGGCCGCCGGCGAACCAACTTCTGGCCAAACTGATAGAGGTTCTGCCATAACATCTTTAGTGCCTGGTGGAGGGATCCAAACTCTGCTGGAAAACAAAATGAGAAATCTTGAATGATCACCTGACAGGGTGTGGTGGTTTATGCCTTTAATTCAAGCACTTGGGCGTTGTTTCTAACAAAACCTCAACCGTTGCATTTTACCAATGAAGACTCTCTAGAGCCAGATGCTCGGGTGAAAGAAAGCCTGCTAGCTCAGAGAGGCAGAGAAAGCACCCAGCTGACTTTCCTTCTCAGACCATGTCCCAGAAAGAATCCCCTCCCTCAAGCCCATCTCCAAAACACCTCCTTCAAGTTCAGGTCCCTCCCTTCTACTTCCGGTGTGTCTCTCTATCGGCCCTTCTGACTCCCTCTTAAGCTCTATGGGTTTTTTTCTTAAAAATCCTATGTTCACTTCCTGTCAACAGTTGACTCTAATCCAGTTTAAAATGTTCAAGCAGAAAGCTCTTGGGTTAAAGGTATGTACTAAGACTGAGCCACGAGCCGGGCGTGGTGGCGCACGCCTTTAATCCCAGCACTCGGGAGGCAGAGGCAGGCGGATTTCTGAGTTCGAGGCCAGCCTGGTCTACAGAGTTCCAGGATAGCCAAGGCTACACAGAGAAACCCTGTCTCGAAAAAAAAAAAAAAAAAAGACTGAGCCACACCACAGCTAAAGAACAGGTTTTTACAGTCAATAGCATAATCTTGGGGTTCACAGCCCTGCTACATGCCAACCCCACACACACAATGACAGTTCTAATTGGGTAGTCATCCATGAAGAATGTTCAGTTTGAAGACGCAGTTTCTTTCCTGAAACTTCCATTTCCAGCACAGAAAGCCAGGAAAGGAATCTCACAGCTCCAAACACATCCAGGCCCCACCTCTGGCCATAGAAAGTGGATGTTCAAGATTTTTTTCTTCTTTTCTTTTTCCTGCTGTATTCACAGCACAAATCACTTCTCTGACCCCCAGAATGTATTAAATAACAGTACGTCCTCGTTAGGGTTAGTATTGCTGTGATGAAACACCAAGGGTTTATTTGGCTTCCACAACACTGTCCATATCTTTCTTTGATTGAAATCAAGACAGGGCTGGTGAGATGGCTCANCAGGAAAGAGCACCCGACTGCTCTTCCCAAGGTCCTGAGTTCAAATCCCAGCAACCACATGGTGGCTCACAACCATCTGTAAGGAGATCTGACTCCCTCTTCTGGAGCGTCTGAAGACAGCTACAGTGTACTTACATATAATAAATAAATAAATCTTTAAAAAAAAAAAATCAGGACAAATTCAAACAGAAGGAAGCTGGAGGCAGGGGCTGATGCAAAGGCCATGGAGGGAGGGGATGCTGTTTATGACTTCCTCCTCGGGCTTACTCTGCCTGCTTTCTTACAGAACCCTGGATAACCAGCCCACAGTGGCACTGGGCCCTCCCCTGACATCCCACGTGAAACTCTCCCTCTCGGGTGCGTTGCACGTGGGGCTGGACTGGTGGGAAGGAAGCTTAGCCGGGCACAGGTGGGTCCAGGCAGCATCTTGGTCCATCTGAGAACAGCATCGTTGGTTTACTGGGAGGAAAGGGAGGTACTTAGGCTGCTGGGGAGCCAGCCAGGGTCTCCAGAGCAACGTTTGTGTTATCACATACCATTAGTTTAGGGCAAGAGTGTTGTAAGAAGCCGGGCGGTGGTGGCACACGCCTTTAATCCCAGCACTCCGGAGGCAGAGGCAGGTGGATTTCTGAGTCAGAAGCCAGCCTGGTCTACAGAGTGAGTTCCAGGACTGCCAGGGCTGCACAGAGAAACCCTGTCTCGAAAAACCAAAAAATAAAAAGTGTTGTAAGATACTTCATTTGCAGCCGGGCATGGTGGCGCGCGCCTTTAATCCCAGCACTCGGGAGGCAGAGGCAGGCGGATTTCTGAGTTCCAGGACAGCCAGAGCTATACAGGGAAACCCTGTCTCGAAGAACCAAAAAATAAAAAAGTGTTGTAAGATACTTCATTTGCAGAAGGGGAAATTCCAGGTGCTGCCGGACATTACCTTATAAGGGGAAAGGAAATTTAACCTGGCTACAGGCTATGTGACCTCCTCTAGTGAGAAGCAAAGGTTAGGGCTATGTGAGCAAAGTCATACAGGCCCCGGGGCTTTTTGGTTTTTGGACTTGTCTCTACCCAACTTGTGTTCCAGGCCTGCTCCTCCTGGTCCCATGGCTCCCTAGCCCCACACTCCCCCCATCAATCACTGATTAAGAAAATGCTCTACAGGTCTGCCTACTGCCTGATTTTATGGAGACATTTTCTTAGCTGAGGTTCCCTCCTCTCAGATGATTTTAGCTTGTATCAAGTTGTCATAAACCTGTTCAGCACATCCTGACACCCCAGAATGGCAAACACCAGCTCGAGGCCCATGAACCAAATCCAGTTCTGACAGTCTATCTGGACTTAACACTGAATCCATAAATTGAGGGCTACAACCCCAAAACTGGCCTAGTTTTCACTTACCTTCAACCCCAAGCCTTTCAGCTACAAATTGGGGTCCCCAGAACCCACTCCTCAAATTTTATTAATGAGCTAAAGTGTCTTATAGAACTCAGAGAAACAGTATCCTTACATTAACTACTTCAGAGTTTGTTGTTAGTTTTTTGTGTTTTGTTTTTGTTTTTTTGTTTGTTTTTTTTTTCTTTTTTTTTGGTTTTTTTTTTTTTTTTTTTTGGGGGGGGGGGGGTCACACAAGGGTTTTTTTGTGTAGTCCTGGTTGTCCTGGAACTCACTTTGTAGACCAGGCTGGCCTCGAACTCAGAAATCCGCCTGCCTCTGCCTCCCAAGTGATGGGATTAAAGGTGTGCACCACTACACCCATCTTGATAATTTCATTTTATTTTATTTTATTTGTGAGACAGAATCTCATGTTGCTCAGCCTGGGTTCAAACCCACTAGGTTAAAATGACTTGACCATGTGACCCTCCATGGGAATGCCTCCCCCTCCCCAATGTTGGGGATATGTAGAGGTGTACAGAGCCTCGGTGGGTTTAAGTAGTGCTAGAGATCAAATCCAGGGTTTCCACAGTAACTAAGCACTCCTGTCAACTGAGCTAAGTCCCCATAACCTGGGCTGGTTTATTATAAGGGACATTTGGGCTGAAATCCCAGAACTCAGGAGATTGGCATCAATGGTTGCCAAGAGTCTGAGGTCACCCTGGGACCCTGCAGACTGAGACCCTGTCTTGAGAAAAGTAAATAAACTAAAATGAATAAAAGACATTTAGACAAATATCATGTCACTAGCCTATAATCCCTGCATTCAAGAGGCTGAGGCAGAAAAAAAACAAAAAGAAAAAGAAATGATCCCAAGCTGGGCTATGAACCAGTTTCCCACCCTCGTGGTATGTATACACTTAGTAAAAAACAAAAGACATCAAAGAACGTAAGTGGATGGACTCTATTTTTTTTTAAGGATAGCAAACAGGTAGAGAGTGGAATCAAGCCTGGGTGGATCCCTGAGCTCAGGGACAATTTTGGGCCGCTGTTCTCCCAGGCACCTGAATTTGTCTGTTTACCTTCCTGCCTGGCTCTAAGACTGCTTAGATTTCCAAAAGCCCTTTTAACCCGCCCTTGGGGAGTAATGCTTTTGAGGGTAACCAGAAAGGCTTGTCTGTTTAGATTCCTAGGCCTCTCACTCTCAGTGCAACATTCCTTCCTTCCAAATTTGGAGCAGGACTTCTGTGACTCACCTTGAGAAAGAGAATTTCTTAATATCTCTAGACATGGCCCCAGGGGATCGAGTAGAGCCAGAAACTGAAAAGAAAAGTCAAAAACAAAAACAAAACCCAATAATAACAACAAAACCAAAACCAGAGGAAATAGTGGTGCACACCTGGTATCCTAACAGGAACATAGCTACAGTGAGTTCTAATACAGCATGGCAGCCTGATCTACATGGAGAGTTCCAGGCCAGTCGGAGCTCCATAGTGACACCCTGTTTCAAAAAAAACAAAAAACAAAAAACAAAAAACAAAAAAAAAAAACAAAAACACCATCTTGGGCCAGTAGGATGGATCAGTAGCAAAGGCAGTTGCCATCATGACAGACAACATGAGTTCAAAACTCAGCCCTGCAGGTTGCACACTACGAGATTCATGTGCTCATGTATATACAAACTCATACACAAAGTTTTCTTTTCTTTATCATACAGTCCTTAAACTCCTTGTCACACACATTTCTAAACCCTTCCGCCTACAACAAAGCCGTATGAAACAGTCTTCCAAAGGAGTCTTCACAGACTTACCAGAGGCACTGGATGAAATCCTGGAGAGCTGGATGTGTTCCTGAGGCTGAGCTGAGCGTTCGGAGGCTGAGCTCCAGATACGTGCTGGACAGAAGCTGAAAATTCTTTAAGGCGGTAGGTAGGACCCACAGCATTCAAGTAGCTACCGGAAATGTGCCTGGCGGGTAGGGTGGGGACCTATAGGGAGGGACAGCTCATCTGTCCTAAAGACCTTTCCCCTAGTTCTAGAGAGATTCTCTCTCTCTCTCCTC
>NC_034608.1:79334-82638 GCF_900095145.1 Mus pahari
ACTATCATATCATCTGCAAATAGTGATATCTTCTTTTCCAGTTTGTATCCCTTTGACCTCCTTTTGTTATCTAATTGCTTTAGATAGAACTTTGAGTACTATATTGAATAGATAGGGAGAAAGTGGGCAGCCTTGTCTAGTCCCTGATTTTAGTAGGATTGCTTCAAGTTTCTCTCCATTTATTTGATATTGGCTACTGGTTTCCTGTAGATTGCTTTTTTGGCTTTTTTTGTTTGGTTGGTTGGTTTGGTTTTGGTTTTTCGAGACAGGGTTTCTCTGTATAGGCCTGGCTATAGACCAGGCTGGCCTAGAACTCAGAAATCTGCCTGCCTCTGCCTACTAAATGCTGGGATTAAAGGCTTGCGCCACCACCGCCCAGCTGTAGATTGCTTTTACTATGTTTAGGTATGGGCCTTAAATTCCTGATCTTTCCAAGATTTTTAACATGAATGGGTGTTGAATTTTGTCAAATGCTTTTTCAGCTTCTAATGAGATGATCATGTGCATTTTTTCTTTGAGTTTCTTTATACAGTGGATTACATTGATAGATTCCCATATACTAATTACATCCCTGCATCCCTGAGATGAAGCCTACTTGATCATGATGAATGATCATTTTGATGTATTCTTGGATTAGGTTTGTGAGAATTTTTTTAAAGATTTATTTATGTTTATTTTATTTTATGTATATGAGTACACTGTGACTGTACAGATGGTTGTGAGCCTTCATGTGGTTGTTGGGAGTTGAAGTTTTAGGACCTCTGCTCACTCCAGTCGGCCCTGCTCACTCCAGTCAAAAGATTTTATTTATTATTATAAATAGGTACGTTGTAGCTGTCTTCAGATGCACCAGAAGAGGGTGTCAGATCTCATTACAGACGGTTGTGAGCCACCATGTGGTTGCTGGGATTTGAACTCAGGACTTTCAGAAGAACAGTCAAACTCTTACCTGATGAGCCGTCTCACCAGCCTCCAGTTTGTGAGAATTTTACTGAGTATTTTTGCATTGAAATTCATAATGGAAATTGCTCTGAAGTTCTCTTTCTTTGTTGCGTCTTTGTGTGATTTTGGTATACGCGTAATTGTGGCTTCATAGAACAAATTTGGTAGTGTTCCTTCTGTTTCTATTTTGTGGAATNGTTTGANAAGNATTGNTATTAGGTCNTCNTTGAAGNTCTGATAGAATTCTGCACTAAGCCAGGCATAGTGGCCCACACCTTTAATCCCAGCACTCAGGAGGCAGAGGCAGGTGGATTTCTGAGTTCGAGGCCAGCCTGGTCTACAAAGTGAGTTCCAGGACAACCAGGGCTATACAGAGAAACCCTGTCTTGAAAAACCAAAAAGAAAAAAGAAAAAGAAACAAGGAAAAAGTCTTTTTAGAATTCTGCACTAAAACCATAGGATCCTGGGCTTTTTTTTTTTTTTTTTTTTTTTTTTTTTTTTTTTTTTGATTGAGAGACTTTTAATGACTGCTTCTATTTCTTTAGGAGTTATGGGAATTTTTAGATGGTATATGGGATCCTGATTTAATTTTGTTACCTGGTATGTATCTAGAATGTTATCCATTTCCTCCAGATTTTTCAGTTTTGTTGAGTATGAGCTTTTGTAGTAGGATATGATGGGTTTTTTTAGTTTCCTCAGTTTCTGTTGTTATGTCTCCCTTTTCATTTCTGATTTTGTTAATTTAGATACTGTCTCTGTGCCCTCTGGTTAGTCTGGCTAAGGGTTTATCTATCTTGTTGATTTTCTCAAAGATCCAGCTTCTGGTTTTGTTAATTCTTTGTATAGCTCTCTGTTTCTACTTGGTGGATTTCAGCCCTGAGTTTGATTATTTCCTGCCATCTCTACTCCTCTTGAGTGTATTTGCTTTTCGTTCTAGAGCGTTCAGAGCTATGAGTTTTCCTCTTAGCACTGCTTTCATTGTGTCTCANAAGTTTGGGTATGTTGTGCCTTTATTTTCATTAAATTCTAAAAAGTCTTTAATTTGTTTATTTATTCCCTGACCAAGTTGTCATTGAGTAGAGAGTTGTTCAGCTTCCGGGGGGGGGGGGAGGACTTGTTGTTGTTTTTGTTGTTATTGAAGACCAGTCTTAGTCCATGGTGATCTGATAGAATGCATGGGATTATTTCAGTCTTCTCAAATCTGTTAAGGATTGTTTTGTGACCCAATGTGGTCAATTTTGGAGAAGATACCATGAGGTTATATTTTTTTGTTTTAGGATGAAATGTCCTATAGAACATTTAAGAGCTGAAATCCATTTGGTTCATAACTCCTATAAGGTTCACTGTGTCTCTGTTTAAGTTTCCATGATCTGTCCATTGGTGAGAATGAGGTGTTGAAGTCTCACACTATTATTGTGTGAGGTTCAATGTGTACTTTGAGCTTTTTAGTAAAGCTTCTTTTATGAATGTGGGTGCACTTGCATTTGGGGCATAGATATTCAGAATTGAGAGTTCATCGTGGTAGATTTTTCCTTTGAATATGAAGTGTCCATCCTTATCTTTTTTGATAACTTTTAGTTGAAAGTTGATTTTATTCAATATTAGACTGGCTACTTCAGCTTGTTTCTTGGGACCATTTGCCTGGAAAATTTTTTTTCCAGCCTTTTACTCTGAGGTGGTCTGTCTTTGTCACTGAGGTGTATTTTCTGTATGCAGCAAAATGCTGGGTCCTGTTTATATATCCAGTGTGTTAGCCTATGACTACTTCTTGGGGAATTGAGTCCATTGATGTTAAACATTTATGTTTCTTCTATAATTTTGTTGAAGATGTTTAACCAGTCCTTTAAGTTGGGAATCTTTGTTCTCTTCTATACCTATTATCCTTAGGTTTGGTCTTCTCATTGTGTCCTGGATTATTAAGGACCAGTGATTGTTGCTTCATGTTATTTTTGTTGTTAGAGGTAGAATTTATGTTTGTGTGGTTCTCTTCTTTTGGGTTTGTTGAAAGATTAATTTCTTGCTTTTTCCAGGGTGTAGTTTCCATCAATTATCTTTTGTAGAGCTAGATTTGTGGAAAGATACCCTTTAAATTTGATTTTGTCATGAAATATCTTGGTTTCATTATCTATGGTAATTGAGAGTTTTGCTGGGTATCATAGCCTGGGCTGGCATTTGTGTTCTCTTAGGATCTTATGAAATCTCCCCCAGGATCTTCTGGCTTTTGGAGTCTCTGTTGAGAAGTCTGGTAGGTCTGCGTTTATATGTCACTTGATCTTTTTCCCTTACTGATTTTAATATTCTTTCTTTGTTTTGTTTCTTTGTTCTTTTTTTCTTTCTTTTATTTTTTTTTCTTTTTTTTTTT
>NC_034608.1:82778-90080 GCF_900095145.1 Mus pahari
TTTGTTTTGTGCATTTGGTGTTTTGATTATTATGTGACAGAAGGAATTTCTTTTCTGTTCCAATCTATTTGGTGTTCTGTAAGCTTCTTGTATGTTTATGGGCATCTCTTTCTTTAGGTTAGAGAAGTTTTCTTCTATAATTTTGTTGAAGATGTTTACCAGCCCTTTGAGTTGTGAATCTTTGCTCTCTTCTATACCTATTATCCTTAGGTTTGGTCTTCTCATTGTGTCCTGGATTCCCTGGATGTTTTGGGGTTAGGAGCTTTTTGCATTTTGTATTTTCTTTCACTCTTGTGTCAAAGTTTTCCATGGCATCTTCTACACTTGAGATTCTCTCTTCTATCTCTTGTATTCTGTTGGTGATGCTTGCCACAGCTCTCTTTCCTAGGTTTTCTATCTCCAAGGTTGTATCCCTTTGTGTTTTCTTTATTATTTCTGTTTCCATTTTTAGATCCTTGATGGTTTTGTTAAATTCTTGTGCCTGTTTGTGTTTTCCCGTATTTCCTTAAGGGATTCGTGTGTTTCCTCTTTAAGGGCTTCTACCTGTTAACCTGTGTTCTGTGTTTCTTTAAGGGGGTTATTTATGTCTTTGTTAAAGACCTCTATCATTATCATGAGATATGATTTTAAATCAGAATCTTGCTTTTCAGGTGTGTTGGGGTATCCAGGACTTTCTGTGGTGGGAGAACTGGGGTAGGTGTGTCAGGACTCCTGGGAGTTGAGCTCTCGTGGGGGCAAGGGTGATTGGGGTGCGGAGAGCTATGGCACAGAGTCAACTCTGGTGCACAGATGGAAACCAGAGGATCCTATCCCCAGCTGCTCCAAGGTTCCTGGGTCCTGTGGGCTCTGGGCAGGTCCCACTTGAGCCAGATATTGGAACTGTGGTCTCACCTGTGATCTTAGGGATGTCAGTACTCCTGGGAAACAAGCTCTTTCTGGATGGGATTAGGGTGCAGAGAGCTGTGGCCTGGCTCTGGCTTTAGAGCCCAGAATAGAAGGGACTACTGGGACAATTGGTGCTGGTTAGCTGGAGCTAAGACATTAGTGGTAATTAAGAAGAGACCAGTATCACTGAGGTGAAATCTTCTGGGAAGCATTTTCTGAGAATGCAAAGAAGCTGTGTTCCAGAGGTAGCCAAGGCTGTAACCCCTGCAGCAGCTGTACTTGGTAATATATAAAAGTCACCCGGTGGGGGGGGGCAGCTGGCAAGATGGCTCAGAGTAAGAACACTGACTGCTCTTCCGAAGGTCCTGAGTTCAAATTCCAGCAACCACATGGTGACTCACAACCATCCGTAACAAGATCTGATGCCCTCTCTGGTGTGTCTGAAGTCAGCTACAGTGTACTTATGTATAATAAATAAATAAAATCTTTAAAAAAAAAGTCACCCAGGTGGTACTGGTTTTAAAGGCATGAAGGGGTCTAGAAAAGCAGCTGAAGCTGATGAGCACTATGAGAGGCAGCCCCATTTGCAGTTGACAGCCCAGGACTGAAGGGGTCATGCAAAGGCACCATGAAGAGAAGCTATTGGTGAAGCCTAGTTGTAGTGGAAGACTCCATTGTATTGAAGATGCCAGTACCATGAGATGACCACATGAATAGCAGTGACAGTGGAGTGAATCAACCTAAGCTAAGAGTGCTACAGAGGTCAGTGCTGCAGAAGGGACGCCAGCCCTTTGGAGGAGCCCAGAAGATCATGTGTGGATCCCAAACATTGAAATAAGAAGCTGTAACATTGGGCTGGTGAGATGGCTCAGTGGGTAAGAGTACCCGACTGCTTTTCTGAAGGTCCAGAGTTCAAATCCCAGCAACCATATGGTGGCTCACAACCATCCATAACAAGATCTGACGCCCTCTTCTGGAGTGTCTGAAGACAGCTACAGTGTACTTACATTTAATAAATAAATAAATCTTTTAAAAAAATGTTTTAAAAAAAAAAAAGAAGCTGTAACATTGAAGTTGCCTTGGAGACCCAAAGATGTTTGCGATGCCTGAGCCATGGGCTATCTTAAGAGCAAAGCTACTAATCTCTTATTTTAGTTCTTGGAGAATATGTTAGGACCTCACCATACAGAATTATGTTGAACTATCCCAGTAACTCTAGAAATAAAGACTATACTATTGTGATAGCATGAGAGGGTTTAAGTTCCATATCTTACACAGATAGTTCAGATTTCCCGCTCAAATCGCCTCAAATAAAGCAAGCCATCTAAGGAAAAGAAAATAGAGCAAAGTTACTAACAGGGAGTTCCAGGAAAAAGAAGTTTGTTGCAGTCAACAAAGATGAAAAAGGAACTGGACGTGGTGGCGCACGCCTTTAATCCCAGCACTCAGGAGACAGAGGCAGGCAGATTTCTGAGTTCGAGGCCAGCCTGGTCTGCAAAGTAAGTTCCATGACAGCCAGGACTATACAGAGAGACCCTCTCTCGAAAAAAAGAAAAAGAAATTGGAGATCTGAAGACCGCTTTGACACCAAGCATAGAGTTGCAGAGTTTGGAGTTTACCCAGCTGGCTTCCTTTCTTGCTTTGGGGATTAAAGTTAAGTCATTGGAATTAATCTCAGAAGAGACCCTGAACTTTGGACTTTAAACCCTGTTAAATAATAATAATAATAATAATAATAAATCTCAAATACAAAAACAAAACAAGAACTGGGGATATAACATGCGGAAGATAGTTTAGGTGGGTCATGCAGAGTCCTTCCCAGGACTTAAAACCAACAACAAAAAAACATATGTTCTAGTCGGGCATGGTGGCACATGCCTTTAATCCCAGCACTCAGGAGGCAGAGGCAGGCGGATTTCTGAGTTCTAGGCCAGCCTGGTCTACAGCCAGGGCTATACAGAGAAACCCTGTCTCAAAATGAAACAAAACAAAACAAAAACAAAAACAAAAACACCATGACCAAGGCAACTCTCATAAGGACAACATTTAATTGGGACTGTCTTATAAGTTCAGCAGTTGAGTCCATTATCCTCAAGGTAAGAACATGGCAACATCCAGGCACGAATGGTGCAGGAAGAACTGGGACTCCTCTATCTTCATCTGAAGGCTGCTGTCAGAATACTGACTTCCAGGCAGCTAGGACTAGGGTAGCAAAGCCCCTGCCCACAGTGACACACCTATTCCACCAAGGCTAGACTCCTAATAGTGTCACTACCTAGGCCAAAAATTTATAAACCATCACATTCCATTCCCTGGCCCCCATAGGATTGTTCAAACATCTGAGTCTATGGGGGCCATGCTTACCCATAGCTTACCCATGCTTAGTCCAATTTCCAAAGTCCCCATAGTCTACAGCAGTCTCAACAGTGTTTAAAATTTTTTTTTAATTTTTTTGAGACAAGGTCTCTCTTTTTTGGGTTTTTTTGTTTTGTTTTGTTTTGTTTGTTTTTCGAGACACGGTTTCTTTGTGTAGCCCTGGCTGTTCTGGAACTCACTCTGTAGACCAGGCTGGCCTCAAACTCAGAAATTCACCTGCCTCTGCCTCCTGAGTGCTGGGATTGAAGGCGTGCACCACCACGCCTGGCTTATTTTTATTATTTTTAAGTATATGAGTGTGTGAGTGTGTGGGTGTGTGGGTGGGTGGGTGGGTGGGTGGGTGTGGGTATGTGCATGTGAATGCAGATGTTACAAAGGCCAACAGAGTTGGATAGCCCCTAGAGTAGCATTTATGCAGCAGTTCTCAACCTCCTAATGCTGAGACCCTTTGGCATAGTTTCTCAGGTCATAGTGAGTCTCAACCATAATATTACTTTCGTTGCTCCTTCATAGCTGTAATTTTGCTAAGGTTATGCATCATTATATAAATATCTGATATACCAGATATCTGATATTTGACCCAGTGAAAGGATCACTCTATTCCCAAAGGGGTTACAACCCGCAAATTGAGAACCACAGACTTACAGGAAGTTGAGTGCTCTCCAATGTGGTGGATAATTGGGAACTGAAACCAGGTCCTCAGCAATAGTAGTAGTACGTGCCTTCCACTACAGAGCCATCTCTGGGCTCTTGTGGGGTCATTTGGGGGGAGGGGTGTTGAGTTTTGGGTTGGTTGGTTTGGTGTTTCCAAGCATGAGAAGCCTTGCCTGTCCTGGAAGTTGCTCTGTAGATCAAGCTGCCCTCAAACTCAGAGATCCACTGGCCTCTGACTCCCAAGAGATGGGAATAAAAATGAGTCTTGAACATTTTAGACAGGGTTGTTTACCACCCAACAAAATCTTTGGTGCCCAGGCTCTTCAAAGTTAGCCATTTTTGTGATACTTTGCCATAATTTGGATTTTCTCTAATGACCAGACGTGTTGAGAATCTTTTTCCAAGTTTATTGGTCATTTCTTGTGAAATCCATCAGGCCTGGTGGCAAGCACTTTTACCCATTGAGTCATCTAGACCACACACTGATTTTTGTCCTTGCTGTTTCCTGAGACTAGGTTCCAAATATGTGTCCATAAACTCACTATGAACTCGCTATGTAAAACAGACTGGCTTCAGTCTTGCAAAGATCCTCATGCTTCTGCCTCTTGAATGCCAATATTACCAATATGCACCAAATATACACTACCCGACCCCACCATAACCATATTTCAAATTGAATTGCCACTGCCACCTATGTCTGCTGCCTCTTCTTTCCTTCCCCTTCCCTTTCCCTTTCCCCTTACCCTCCTCCTCCTCTTCCTCCTGCTCCTCCTCCTGCTCCTCTTCCACCTCCTCCTGCTCCTCCTCCTCCTCCTTCTTTCTCTCCAGGCTTCTGCTGTGGCTGTCCATGCCTGATGTATATTTACTTTCTGGCATTGGAGTATTCAGCTATTGTTGTATATTTCTGTTTAATTCCAATGTGCTTCAAAGATCATCCTTTGTATTACTGAAGACCTTTAAAATGATTTGAAGTTTTCTGTATCCAGCTGATACATGGATTCCACACCCACATCTACCAAAGAAAGGAATAGTGGTACATCCCTGTCACCCAAGCACTTTAGGGGTGTAGAGCTGAATCAGAGGGATTATTTTGTGTTAAAGGTCACCCTGGGCTGGAGGGAAGAAGAATCTCTTAGAATTCCTTATCTCAGGGATCAATTTTAATATTCAAGGGGGTCAGACCAAGAGATGGCTATGGGTAAAGGAGCTTGCTGCCAAGCCAGTTTTACCACTGAACTACATCCTGATCAAATCCCACTTTTTGTATGTTTCTTTTCTTTTTGTTTTTTTCAACATAGGATTTCTCTGTGTAGTCCTAGTTGTCTGAAACTATCCCCATACCTCTCTCTCTCTCTCTCTCTCTCTCTCTCTCTCTCTCTCTCTCTCTCTCTCTCTCTCTGTCTTCTAGCCTTGAAGAGCTCAGCCTGCCTCTGCCTCCCAAGAGCTAGGATTTAGGGTGTGCACTAATATACTCCAGTGAAGATGCCACTTTTAAATCATAGCCAAAACAAATAGAGCACCGCTTACTGTGACCCAGTAATTGGGAGGCTGAGAGTGAAAAATCTTGAGCTTCATTCAGATCAGCCCAAGCTGCACAGAGGGCCCTTTTCACTGCCTGAAGTGTAACCCTTGGCTGGACTAGAACTTGTGATGCAGACCTTGAAGTCGGAGATCTACCTCTGCCTTCTGAGAATACTGGAATTAGAGATGATGATACCTTTTAAGCACAAATCATAATGAAATATTTAGGGGTTGGATGTAGACAGATTAGGAGCCAAGGCTGGTCTTGGTTCCACAGCAAGTTGGAGGACGACCTCCAACTCAACTAAGTGAGACCATTTCTCAAAAATAAGAGGGGAGGGGCTGGTGAGATGGCTCAGCAGGTAAGAGCACCCGACTGCTCTTCCAAAGGTCCTGAGTTCAAATCCCAGCAACCACATGGTGGCTCACAACCACCTGTAACAAGATCTGTCGCCCCCTTCTGGAGTGTCTGAAGACAGCTACAGTGTACTTACATAAATAAATAAATCTTAAAAAATAAATAAATAAATAAATAAATAAGGGGGGAAGGTGGAGGCAGGTAAATCTCTGCAAGTTCAAGGCCAGCCTGGTTTACATAGCAAAATCTTCTATAAATAAATAAATTACAGATTGAGAGTCTAATCATGTTGTCTTTCTCTCCTTCCAAGGTAAGACCCCAAAGTGTCTACAGAGGATTCGAACTACATTCACTCAGGAACAAGTGAAGATACTGACGTTTTACTTTGACCAGAACCCATACCCAAGCAGCAATCTCAGGACGAAATTAGCATCACAAATGAAGATAGATCCCATAGCAGTACAGGTTGGCTAGGGGTGCCCTTTTCCCATCTCCTAAACTCTATGCCCTGACAATCATTTGGGAGCTTACCAACCACTCCAATCTCAACTTTCAAAATCCCTGGCGTTCCAATCCACATCCTGTGATCCTCTGTACAGATCCTAGCCAAAAGTATAGGCCAGTCTTTATACATTAAAAAAATAAAATAAAATAAGGCGCTTTGTGAGTAAATATGGCAGGAAAGCAGCTGTAAATGGTAGGTAAACAAGGAGAAATATTAGTTTTTCCTCATTTCTTTTCTTTTTTTTTTTTTTTTTTTTTTTGGCTTTTCGAGACAGGTTTCTCTGCACCACCTTGCCATTTCTTTTGTTTTCTGTTTGAGCTCTTACTATGTAGACCAGACTGGCTATTCAGCCTCTTCAAATGATTAAATGATGTGATTACAGGCATATGCCTACACTCCCCTCTCCCAAATTATAAGGAAACATAATTTTCACAACACAAATAGTGGGGCTGAGCATATAGCTCAGTCAGCAAAGTGATTGCAAAAAAAAAAAAAAAAAGGTAAAGAGCTGGGAGTGGTGGTGCACGCCTTTAATCCCAGCACTTGGGAAGCAGAGGCAGGCGAATTTCTGAGTTTGAGGCCAGCCTGGTCTACAGAGTGAGTTCCAGGACAGCCAGGACTATACAGAGAAACCTTGTCTCGGAAAACCAAAAGGAAAGAAAAAAGAAAAAAAAAGTGCTTGCATGGAGATCTGGGTTCTATCCCTAGAACTCTGTAAACCTGGTAGAGTCGAACAGGCACCACATTAGGGAAATATTAGAGAACTAAAGGTTTGCTATATGGAAAGTTTAAGGTTTCTACCTTGCTTCCTTGAGACAGTATCTCACTGAACTTAGAGCTCACCTTTTTTTTTTTTTTTTTTTTTTTTTTAAATTTCTTAAAATGGGGCATCTCTATGTTGCCCTGTACAGGCATAGAACTCACTGTGTAGACCAGGCTGGTTTCCAATTCACAAAGATGGAGGTTTGAACTTGCACAGATCCACTTGACTCTGCCTCCTGGT
>NC_034608.1:90108-98709 GCF_900095145.1 Mus pahari
AAGTTTAAGGTTTCTACCTTGCTTCCTTGAGACATTTATTTTCCTATCTTAGAGCTCACTTTTTTTTTTTTTTTTTTTTTGCTTAAAATGGGGAATCTCTATGTAGCCCTGGGCTGGCATAGAACTCACTGTGTAGACCAGGCTGGTTTCCAATTCACAAAGATGGAGGTTTGAACTTGCACAGATCCACTTGACTCTGCCTCCTGGTAGCTGTGATCAAAGATGTGTGCCACCACACCTGGCCCTTCAACAATTCCTGCTTTCTAACTCCTGACCCCTTCTTTGTCCCCACAACCTCTGGTTTCTGCTTATGATATAGAATATAACTGTGGAATGTAAGTCACAGAGGTGCAGGACTAACTGTTCTCAACCTCGAAGTCTCCACAGCACTGAACAACAGTAACAGGCTTCTGAAGTCAGTCTCCATTCATTAACCCCCAGCTCCTTTTTCCGCTTAGATTTGGTTCAAAAACAAACGAGCAAAATGCAGGAGAGTCAAACTTGATATTCAGAAGGAACAAACGCACCAGCCATCATCTCAAGTCCAAGAGCAACACCAGAAGCCACCTCAAAGCCTAGAGCAACATGAGAAGCCACCTCAAGTCCAAGAACACCAGAAATCACCACAAGTCCAAGAGCAACAACAGAAATCACCTCAAATCCAATGTCAACAGTTATTACAACACCAACAGCAGTCACCTCATGTCCAGCAGCAATCCCAGCAGTTATTTCAAGTCTTATTTCAGCTATTCCAAACCCAACACTGGCAGTCACCCCAACTCCAACACCAGCAGTCACCTCAATGTCAACATGAACAGTCAACTCAAGTGCAACACCAGCACTCACCCCAGCTCCAACACCAGCAATCCCATCAAACCCAACACCAGCAGTCACCTCAATGTCAACATGAACAGTCAACTCAAGTGCAACACCAGCACTCACCCCAGCTCCAACACCAGCAATCCCATCAAACCCAACACCAGCAGTCACCTCAACTCCAACACTGGCAATCACCTCAACTCCAATGTCAGCAGTCACAACTCCAAAACCAGCAGTCACTTCATGCCAAAGTCAATGCCAGTCCATCCCAGAGTAAGAAGACCAGCATCTTTCCTGTGGCCCAAATTTATACCAACTATGAGATACCCTCATACCAACTCAGCTTGTATCCTGATCTTAAGGACTCCAAACATCCCCCTTTGGGCCATAAAATGGTCCATTTTGGTTGTTGCCAGGACTCTGCCGTTTACTGGCTCCAACCTATCTTGCAATCTCCAAATAAATACTCCAAATAAATACCACATTCCCTCATTTTGTTTCACCCACACATAGGAAAAAGAAGCTAAAAAGGTTAATGACAAATCATTGACTATTTTCTTGAGACAGAGTCTTGCTATTTAGTCTGGTTGCCCTGATACTATACAGCTCAAAGTTGTAGAATTCATGGCTATCCTGCTCTATTGTTCCACTGGAGTTCCTGCCCATCTACAGCAAGTGGCCTCTTCAGTTCCATATCCCCAATGTTCTGAGTCACAGCTAAGGCCACCTCCATTGATTCTTGGTGACGCATGCCTTTAATCCCAGCACTCAGGAGGCAGAGGCAGGCGGATTTCTGAGTTCGAGGCAAGCCTGGTCTACAAAGTGAGTTCCAGGACAGCCAGAGCTACATAGAGAAACTCTGTCTCAAAAAAAACAAAAAAAAAGAAAGAAAGAAAGAAAGAAGCTACCTGCTGAGCAGCTGAGCTTTCTTTCCTGATGAGATCCTGACAAAGTGGGGGATAGGTCTCCCCACTTTAAATTCAAGACTCCACAATTAAAGATTGAGCCTTGATCAGAGAACTTTGTCTTGGCTTGTTATTTTTCTCCCCATCCTTCTCATCCATCCCCAGCTTTCCTTTCAGGAACCCAGTAACCCGTGGCCGCTGGCGGCTACAGCCTCCATTATCCCAGAACTCTGTCACATCCTAGGGATGCCCCTCACCTCACCCTATCAGTTAAAGATGTCTATTCACTTTCCTGGCCATCTGCCCATCCCTCCGGTCTTTCCCCACTCCTGATCCTGATTCCTCCATCCCCCTCCCCATCCCCTCTCCCTCCCAATTCCCTCTCTCCATCTGCCTCTTATGACTATTTTATTCCCCTTTCTAAGTGACATTCAAGATTCCTTGTTTGTGTCTTCCTTATTGTTGGAAACTAATTTGGCAGTCTCTCAGACAACTAGGAATAGTTCTACCTCAAGACACAGTTATAGAGCCGGGCGTGGTGGCACACACCTTTAATCCCAGCACTTGGGAGGCAGAGGCAGGCAGATTTCTGAGTTCGAGGCTAGCCTGGTCTACAGAGTGAGTTCCAGGACAGCCAAGACTACACAGAGAAACCCTGTCTCAAAAAAAAAAAAAAAAAAAAGACCCAGTTATACCACTAGTGGGCATATACCCAAAAGATGCTATGACATCCCACAAAGACACTTGCTCAACTATGTTCATTGCAATTTTATTTATAATAGGTAGAAACTGGAAGCAACCCAGATGTCCCTCAGCCAAAGAATGGAAAAAAAAAAAACCGACGACAACAACAACAAAAAAAAATGTGATACATCTACACAATGGGATACCATTCAGCTATTAAAAACAAAGACATGGATTTTGCAGGCAAATGAATGGAACTTGAGAATATCATCCTGACTGAAGTAACCCAGTTCCCAAAAAGACAATGATGGTATGCGCTCACGTATAAGTGGATATTAGCCATAAAATACAGGTAACACCCTGCAAGCTGACACTATTAATGATAATCTCTTTAACTTGGAGTCAAGAGCATGCTGCCCTCTGAGAGGCTCCACACAGCAGATGACAGAAACAGGTGCAGATACCCATACCCTAACACTGGACAGAGCTTGGCAACTCTTATGGAAGACCTGGAGGAAGGACTAAGAACTTTAAAGGGGATAGGACCTCCACAGGAACTCTGACCAACAGAGTCAACTAACCTGGACTCTGAAGATCTCAGAGACTGAGCCACCAACTAAAGAGTATACACATGCTGGACTTAGCCCTACCCCACCCCATACTCCCCTGGCCATATGTAACATATGTGCAGCTTATTCTTCATGAGGGTCCTGAACAACTAATTGCTTGATTTTTTTGATTGGTTGGGGATTTTTGTTTCTTCCCTTACTGACAGGCATGCTGACTCCCTCAACTGGACAGAGAAATAACAGTACCTCCATGATTATGACTAAACTTAGATTGCTGATGCAAGCCATAATCCAGCTTCTTACGATGCTGAGGTAAGAAAATGAACTCAATGCCTGTCTGGGTTACAGGATTGAGGCTATGATGCCTTTGATCCCAGAACTCAGAAGGCAGAGTCAATCTGGTCTACATACCGAGTTCCACGACAGCCAGGGCTACACAGAGAAACCCTGTCTGAGGTGGGAAGGAGTCCTGCTAGGGGGAGAGGGAATAGGAAACAAAACAACAAAGAGAGAGCAGAGGATTTGGCTCAGTTGGTATCGTGCTTGCCAAGCCTATTCAGAGTTCAGGGCTCCATCTCACCTCTAGGCCAGAGAGTCACGCTTATAATGGCAGAGCTCAAGAGATATAGGTAGGAGGATCGGGAGCTCAGCATTGTTCTTAGCTATGTAACAACTTTAGGGATACAGGAGACCCTATCTAAAAAAAATAAAATACAAATACAAATAAGCACAGAAAGAAAAGAAGAAAAAGATTAGAGAGGATAAATGGGGATGTGGCTTAGTGGTAAATTGAGTGTTTAGCCTGCACACACTCTGGATCTTATCTTCAGTACAACCAAAAGAAACAAGAAAAGTACAATTTCGTTGTTGCTGCTGCTGTTGTCTTTCAAAACAAGTTCTCATGCTAGCATAAAGCTCACTCTGCTGCCCAGGCTTGTTGCCTCAGACTCATAGCAGTCTGCCTGCCTCCACCTCCCAAGTGCTGAAATCACAGGCATGTACCACCACACCTAGTCTAAAATAACTCTCAGGCAAAGGAATACAAAACAACAACTGCTGCTGCTGCTGCTGCTGCTGTTGCTGCTGCTGCTGCTACTGCTACTGTTACTACTGTTACTACTACTACTGCTACTGTTGCTACCGTTACTACTGTTACTACTACTACTACAACTACTACAAAGAGTACAGTGGCCCAGGCACTTTAGAATTAATCTCTCTGGTACTTCAGAAGTAGCTTAACCTCCTTCCAGATAACATGTATTGATTGGCTAAGGATGCTCCGAACTCAGTTTGCCCCTTTGGTAAAAAAAAAAAAAAAAACAACTCAAAGCCAAAATCCAGTTCTTCTAAAGACAGGGGCTTATGGTTGCAGAGATGGCTCAGAGGCTAAGACGATGTGTTGCTCTTTCAGGTCCCAACACCCATGTGAGGCGCTCACAGCTGCCTTTCATTCCAGCTCTGGGGGATCTGATACATTCTCTGGCATCTGCAAGCACACAGACATATGCATTTTTTTTAAGATTTATTTTATTTATTATATATAAGTACACTGTAGCTGTCTTCAGACACTCCAGAAGAGGGAGTCAGATCTTGTTACGGATGGTTATGAGCCACCATGTGGTTGCTGGGATTTGAACTCTGGACCTTCGGGAGAGCAGTCAGGTGCTCTTACCCACTGAGCCATCTCACCAGCCCAGACATATGCATTTTGCTTTAATAAAAATTGGAGACAGGGGTGCAACTAGGAACTTCCCTCCCTAACCTTGAATTAGAAATACCAGACAAGTACATTCTAAGTCTTACATTTGGGTTCTACCAAAGCATTGAACTAACTGGGTTGGAGCCTCCTGCATTTACAACTCTCCCAAAAATGATGCCACACACCCTCCATTACATCCAAACAGTAATACCATAGCTTGTATTTACTCAAGACTTTGTATTCTCTGCCTTAGGATATAGTCTCAGGGTACAGGCTTATCTCTGTGTGCTTTTGCAGGCTAGGGCAAACTTTGGGCTTAAAATGAAGTCTCTTGTAGCTGGGGCTGGTGTGGAACTCCCTGTTTACCTAAAGATGACCTTCAGTTTTGGTCTCGGGATGATAGATCCTGAGACTAAGACAGGATGAGACCAAACTTAAGTTCTGTCTGGGAAAGTTAGGCAGATGCTAGCTCAAAATAGAATAAGNATTAAGGGGCTGGGACTTGGTGGCGCTTCACCATCAACCCTGAAGACTCGAGTGTCCGGCCAGCAGCCCACCTCTGGTTGGCAGCTCCTGCAGCGCAGGTCTATGAGTGGGTTGGAGTTAACACTAAGGTGTCCTGGGCTGTTCTGCAGATAACTAAGCAAGGGAAAGAAGGCAAAAAGTTCCTAAAAATAAAGTTCCTAAAAATAAAGTTCCTAAAAGCTGGGGGAAATACAAATGGGTATTTTACTTAGTAAACCTTTAAACCACATAAGTGCCTAAGAATGGAATTTTGAGTTGCCGTGTGTGTACAGAGATCCAAGCCTGGATTCTCTTTTTTGGTTTTTCTAGACAGGGTTTCTCTGTATAGCCCTGGCTGTCCTGGAACTCACTTTGTAGACCAGGCTGACCTCAAACTCAGAAATCCGCCTGCCTCTGCCTCTGCCTCCGCCTCCGCCTCCGCCTCCGCCTCTGCCTCCTGAGTGTTGGGATTGGATTCTCTTTACTGAGCCATCTTTCTAACCCCTAGGTCAAAATGGTTTAGTAGTCAAACATTTAATGGTGTGTGCCTTTAATCACAGCACTCAGGAGGCAAAGACAGGCAGATTTCTATGAATTTGAAGCCAGTCTGGTTTATACAGTGAGTTCCAGCCCAGCCAGGTATTCATGGTAAGAATTTGTCTCAAAAAAAAAGAAAAAAAAAAAAGGTGAAGGGCTGGGGGGAGAGCCAAGGACCAGCCTCACTTGTTTTAGTTCAAGAGAATGGTAGAATTGGATAGGTTCAAAATCAGAGTCTCAGGCAATGATGCAGTGCAAGCTGACAGGTGATTTATTCAGAAGCTGCTCACAGTCCGTCTCTCGATTACTCTCAGCCCACCTCAGTCTTTTATTGATTACATACTTCTTTGTTATACACTAATACGTAATCAAGAAGCCTTTTCATTATTTTCCTCAAGCCTATTATTTTCCTAAAAATCCCCGTGTCACCAAAAAGCACAATGCGCACACAAAGTCACAGTTCAGTGTCTGCCCAAGCAAGTCATACATTAACTTTTAACTCTCAGAAGAACCTCCAGGTCATCTGGGCATAAACTTGCAGTTACAGCATTAGCGTGAGAACAGAAAGTTACTAAACGGGTCAGAATAATGTTAATATTTTTAGCTTGTTTAAATTTGCAGACTTCCTTCTTCTGGTTTGTTGAGCTCATCCAATTATCTATTTCTACTATGCTTTTCAATCTCTTTTCCATATGCAATATCAATTCCCCTTGCAGCTTCCCTCCAGACTCTCACAAACTCAAATTCCATCTCTTAGAACTTGCTGCTAAGCTGGGGGTGGTAGTGCACGCCTTTAATCCCAGCACTCAGGAGGCAGCAGATGCAGGCAGATTTCTAAGTTCGAGGCCAGCCTGGTCTACAAAGTGAGTTCCAAGACAGCCAGGGCTATACAGAGAAACCCTGTCTCAGAGAGAGAGAGAGAGAGAGAGAGAGAGAGAGAGAGAGAGAGAGAGAGAGAGAGAAGAAAGAAAGCAAGGAAGAAAGCAAGATGTGAAACATTCTCAATTCTAAAGGACAGTTTAAGTTGAAATCCAGCTACCTGTAGGAAGTGATCCAAGGTCAGGGCTGCAGATAAAACAGTTTTCTGGATTTATCACCGTTGAAAACCGTTTTATTTCATCCCTATCATTCTGCGTTTTTGGAGAAGGAACTGTGTCTCCAGGAAAGGGGCCTGCGGGCTGGTAGAGAGCCTTAGAAGGAGGCAGGGTGAGACAGGCAATAAACTTGCAATAGTCGACATGATCATTCACTTAGGATCTCTCCCAATACCTGTATCTAGCTCAAGGTGAGATATTTATTTTTATATCCTGACTTCGTATTCTCAAAACTGAGCAACTGAAGTACTACGAGTCCCGTTTCAAGCACAGGAAGCGAGGCCATACACACCTCATGATGGCAGCCTTTACCTGCTGAGGCAGAAGCAGGTTTATCTCTGAACTCCAGGTGAGCTGGGACCACGCAGCGAACTAACTATCTAGAAATAAAGCTGAATATCTGATGGCACTGCCCTGATCCCATTAAGAATTGTTGTGAGCCACCATGTGGTTGCTGGGAATTGAACTCAGGACCACTGAGAGAGCAGCCAGTGTGCTTAACTGCTGAGCCATCTCTCCAGCCCTCATACCTTGTCTTTTCCACGGACGTCCCTGTCCTCAGTGACCCAGGTGTAGTGTTCCTTTTCCTTCTGGTCTTCAATTTTCTTAATTACTAAGACTTCAGGTTTCTCAAAAAACATTTCCAATGTCAAATGTTTCCCAGTACAACTCAATCATCATGAGTTGCCTAAAATTTCCCAGAGAACAATTAAGGCAGTCAACCTCCATGTCCAGAACCCCTTGTCCCAGTCTACCTGCGTTGACTGCTTGAATGGCCAGGGCCAGAGCAGTTTGTTCCTAGTAGACGGCAGAGCCATTTCCTTCTCTAGTAAACCTTCAATCCCCTTCCCAGACACTTTTACCAAAGTTGTACTTGAGGACAAAGATAATATTAAAAAAGGCAAAACATAATCTCAGCACTCGGAGGCAGAGGCAGGTGGATTTCTGAGTGAGTTCCAGGACAGCCATGGCTACACAGAGAAACCCTGTCTCAAAAATCTCAAAAAAAAGCAAAAATAAATTGTTATTTTAAAAAGTAATGTATATATTACATCTTTTTCTCCGTTTTTCTTTCTTCCCCCCCCCCACCCCCAGGGAAGGAGGCTGGCCTTGAATTCACAATGAATCTGAGGATAATCTTGAACCTTTGATCCTCCACAGTGCTAGGGTTACAGGTTTAGACACTATTCCTGGTTCATTATGTTTTAACTTTTTTTTTAAATGCATATGAGTACACCACCATTGCTCTTTTTTTTTAAAACATTTTTTAAGATTTATGTATTTATTTTATGTAAGTACACTGAAGCTATCTACAGACGCTCCAGAAGAAGGTGTCAGATCTCATTACAAATGGTTGTGAGCCACCATGTTGTTGCTGAGGTTTGAACTCAGGACCTTCAGAAGGGCCGTAAGTGCTCTTAGCTGCTGAGCCATCTCTCCAGCCCCATTGCTCTCTTTTTATTTTCTTTTTTTTAAAAAAAGCTTATTTATGTATATGAGTAAACTGTCACTGTCTGCATGCACCCCAGAAGAAGGTAACAGACCCCATTGCAGATGGTTGTGAGCCACCATATGGTTGCTGGGATTTGAACTCAGAACCTCTGGAAGAGCAGTCAGTGCTCTTAACCACTGAGCCATCTCTCCAGTCCTCACTATGTTTTTAATGATTTTTTTTCTTTTTTTAAAGATTTATTCATTTATTATATGTAAGTACACTGTAGCTGTCTTCAGACACTCCAGAAGAGGGCGTCAGATCTTGTTACGGATGGTTGTGAGCCACCATGTGGTTG